>NC_056729.1:1622565000-1622580000 GCF_019279795.1 Protopterus annectens
CCAGACATAGACTGAGCACCAGCGTGACTCTGAGATGTTATCAACTGCCAGACATAGACTGAGCACCAGCATGACTCTGAGATGTTATGTCTGTTAGTTTCTTGGATATGGTATTTTAATGCTTCATAGTTGTCACAGTGCACTTTGCGCTCTGCGTTGGTGCTGCAAATGGAATGCTCAGTTTTTGGTCTTATATTTAAATACAACAAAAATAGTTCTGTGTTCTATTTTGCATTTTATGCATTATATACTCATTATTGACTGTGCTAGGATTCATCAAATGTCAAAGTATGGCATCAAAGGCAGGAAACAATCTTCTAGAAGTACTTTAGTATCTTGGTACATTCACTAGACTTTTATTTGTTTTTGAATTTGAAGAATGCTAACTGTATGGCGAAAGACATAGGTAAGTGTTCACCAATTAGAAGAAACCAGTATGAAATTGGTGATCACATAGTGGTTTAGTGAATTAATATACGCCTGGAATAATCTATATTAATGGCATTTATTTTGATGCAGTGAGTAATTTTACATTCAGTAGCAAGTGTGCTGTTTATGCCCGCAGGTGCTCCTGTGATCTGGTTTATATAAGGAAAATTAACAATGTCAGAAATACGAATACAGAGCACATGAGGGACTGTGCATTTTTTGAAAGATAATAGTTCTCTTTTTGATATTCGCCTACTGTTTCATAACAGGTTAAGCTTGGTAATGTTCCTGTTTCAGATGCTAAACATTATTTAGAGAACAAATGAATTACTTTCATTTTAAAATGTCATACTTTGTCCACTAGGGTTTTTAACTCAGATCATAAATAAATACTTTTACTCTGATTTTGCTTAATGTTTCTTTTTCTTTGTGTGTTTAAGTATTTGTAAATATTTTTCCATGTATTGTTCTTTCTAAACTATTATTTTTAACATTTTATTTATTAGTTGTACAATCTGGTTTATCTCAGTTATTGCCTTAACTATATTTTTGTTTTGTTTTCTTTGTATAAACTACCATCTGTTCTCTTCTATTTAATCATTTAAATGTCTGTGCCTTATAGCACCAGCGTTTAATAAACTTTTATTTATTATACTCTCCATTTATTAGTTTATTTATTTACCTTTTTACTTATTTACTTAAAACATAGGTATTCTATGTCAAACAATCGGTAAACTTTGAAAATCTTGCATTGGCATACCCAACTGAGCATTAAAATCAAAAGGCTAGCAGATAAATTGCTTCTTTGAAATACATTGTATAACTTTCTCTAGTTAGATTTTGTTACTCAAAAGGCCTGCTATAAAACAGTTTCAAATGCCATCCACTTATCATTCTATGCTTTTTTCTCAGTCTTCAAGCATCATGTTTTAATTTTTCCTTTTGACTAATGATGTCAGTTTGCATATATCAACAGCTGAACTGAATAAGATTGCAAAGAGAATCATTACAAATCTCACTGCTCCATTATTTTGCTTTGCAGACATGTTCCTGTTCTAATTCTTAACACTTACGATTTATGTTTTTTTGCATGACTTTTTTGTTCTCAGGTGCCGGCACTTTAGTAGAAATAAGCATGACTGTAGGAAAGCCTATTACAATTTCTGAAGTGTTGTTAAATTGTACTGATTAATTGCATTTGTTAATATGTTCACTCCTATTTTAATTGCAATACATTTTTTTCTGTATAGTGAATGTATTTTACCAAAATTTATATTTAAAATCTTACTGAATTTATACTTAAAGCATCCTCACTAATACTATTTACATGAATTTGATACTGTATGTATTGATTTTAGTTATTTTAGCCCTTTTGAAAACTGTCAGAGCTACCAAAGCATGTTGATGCATGAAATAGCTGTTTCTGGTGGTAAAATTAATTGAGATACCATGCATGTTGGGAACTGAAATGTAGCCACCCACAAAAGACAGGGTCGATGGAGTGTAATAAAGTAAACTTACAGACAGCACATTACTAGTCCCCAAAATAACCTAAGAGTAACAGTGAATGCTTACAAGGTTGTTAGACAGCCTCCGGTTATGATAAGGACGTTCAAGGTGGTCTATGACATTGTAAGTCTATTCAGAATGGAAACATATCATTGTATTGCAGCTGGTCAAGACTGCATGCAAAAGAGAGCATGCTCTCTGAAGACAAATCATTAATAAATTCAAGGAAGTGTAAGTCTGTGATTTATGCATGAATCATATAATTTGGCTGCTCCCCACTGGCCCAAAGTACTGCTACTGCTCTCCACTTGAAATCAAGCTGAAGATCAAAGAAAAAAGGTGGCTCCCGAAATGCTGGCACTCCTAATGCCTTGTGCCAAAAAGCAAAAAAAAAAAAACACACCCTAAAACCCAAAGAGCAGCGAATCTCAAAAATCTCTCTTCTCCTTTAAGCTTCTTTTCACAGAGCCCAAACTTATATATATATATATATATATATATATATATATATATATATATATATATATATATATGGGTTCACTTCAAAATCTTGAAAGCTCAAAATTCTGAATCTCAAAATCCTGAACTCAAAATCCTGAAAGCTCAAAATACTGAAAACTCATAATACTGAATCTCATAATACCGAAAAACATACAGGACACCAACACTGATGTGTGATTGTGCGGCCGTTCGGGTCAGGTTGCAGGTCAGGTAAGTGTGCGATTGTGATAGACGTTAGGGTTAGGGGCGGGTTAAGTGAGTTAGGGTTAGGGCGTGGGTGAGGTGAGTGTGCGATAGTGACAGAATTTGGGGTTAGGGGCGGGTTAAGTGAGTTAGGGTTAGGGCACAGGTGAGGTGAGTCTGCGATAGTGACGGACCTTAGGGTTAGAGTCTGGGTTAAGGTAAGTGGATAGATAGTAGTGTATGTGCAGTGTAGTGTAGTTGTAATACAGTCAGTGTTGATGTCCTGTATGTTTTTCGGTATTATGAGATTTGGTATTATGAGTTTTCAGTATTTTGAGCTTTCAGGATTTTGAGTTCGGGATTTTGTGATTCAGGATTTTGAGCTTTCGAGATTTTGAAGTGAATCCATATATATATATATATATATATATATATATATATATATATATATATATATATATATATCAACTCCAAGATCACCATACCTCTGCAAAAAAGGAATATTTTGGGAAATGGCATCCTGTACTTGGTACATACAAGTCCAATCTTTCGGCCATTCAGTCTCAATATTTTAAGACTTGCTAGTGGGTTCTGACATTTCAAATGTTTACTGGAAAGGACTTAGGGGCTTCTTAAAAACTCTTAAAAAGATTTGTTACTCACTTGATTTGAGGATGGATTTTTGATAAAATGTGTTTCTGTGTGTTGGGAAATTGTGTATTTGTTAAACTGGCCTCTGCAATGTTGACTATATCCATGCTATTTTTCTTTTTTTGTTTTTTATTTAGATAGGAGCAAGAAGATGTACCTGTGTATTGAATATATATCATGCTGCTGGAACAAAAAGCAAGAAGGGATACAAGAACTACTTAAAGTTTGGTTTCATACATCAGGAAAAGCTACTGAACAGGCAAGCATGCAAGAACAGATTGTTCCTATCTCCCCACCTCAGTGGAGATTTGAACCTCCACACTTCTCAGCCTCTGACCTTTCCACAGGTTTATACCAGAACAGTGTCTGCAGAAGTCCACTGTTCACATCCTGTCCCTTACTGAAGAAGACTCACATTTGTATTTTTAAACCACTGCCAGCCTGAGTAGCCCTTCAGTGATAAAGGCAGTTCCTAAACCTAAGTTAGAGCTGCTGTCACGATCCAGCTTATATTAGTAAATCCTTAATAAAAGAAAAGCAGTTTAGTGGCTCAAGAATGCAGTACACGGTACATGAACTATGAACAGCAGATGTCAAGTGAGAACAGTCTGTTTCTTTAGGAAGTACTGTGTACCACTTATTCAATAAGTGTCCATATAACTGAATGCAGCAATGTCTGGTTCACTCCAGGTAAAAAAATAATTTTTTTCCTGTGAGCACAAGAGATTGCATCCCAGTTCATGCTCTTTCATTCCATTTGGCTTTGTAGAACTACTGTAGCTATGTGTCCTTATTAAAACTTAAATGCTATTAATTAGTTTCATAAATGTTTTCATAAACCCAGCTAATAAGCTGTCCGGTAGAATCTCTGATGTCTTCAGTCCATGCTGCAGACTGCATGCCTGTACACATAAAATGAGATGGGAAGAAGTTTTTGTTGACCTCCTATGATGGCTTGATTGATTAATTGTAAAGTAGTCCTTCAGCTGGTCCCCTGAGACTCAAAAGGATCTGTTCAGATATGCAGAAAATTTTACGAGAAGTGGTGGGCTTAAAAGTGGTGGGAAGCAATGATTCCTGCCAACGAGTCAGAGTGAGAAATTCTGGAGGAATGCAGATGTAAAAGCAGCTGTTGCAATAACTCTGCTGTAAACATGCCTACCAGCCATGGTAGCCAGAGAAGGAGCAAAACACACACAGGCACATACAGTATAAGCTGAAACATTCTTCAACTGCAGATGGCCTACTGCCCAAACCATTCTGATGTGTGGCTTTCCCGACAAAGAATTCTAGCTTGCAGGCCTTGGTTGTGTTCTAATAATGACAGCTGTGTGAGTGGAGACCTGGACATATGTCCAGTCTAGGACAGTCTGATTCACAGTGAGAGAGAGGTGGGCACAAAGGATCTAGCAGGCTTAAAAATGAAAACATTCTTGTTATGTCTTCACTTTGGCATTTCTGACAGCACTATTAACTACAATACACATTTTTATGCCTGCAACACCTGCATATAAGCCTGTTTTGTCCCAGAGAACCATTAGATTCATTGTTGCATATTTTAAATGGTTGTAAAAAAGTATACAGTTCTGATGCAGGAGTCCACCACAGCTGTAAGCAGCAGAGACCCAAAGAACGTTGGAGTGAGTAAGTTAGGTTGCTTCCTTCCTGTACTGTTCTATCAAGGCTGTTGGTTTATAAATAAGTCCATTTAAGTATCAAATGCTTCATACAAAAAAATATTTCTAAACAGAAACATTATTCAGTTCACAGAATAATGCAGCTGTAGAAATTACATTGTATTTAATGCATTCCAATGGTATCAGTTCATTCAAATCATGTGGTCTTCAAGAGTGCATCTGGGTGGGATCACAAGGAGTACATTGATTACTTATTCATTACTGTATAAGAAAATGTATGTAAAGTCATGCAGAAGAGGTCACAGCTGACACTAAAAAGTGTATAAAACATGTTTTTTCTGTATTGCCAGGGTATACAACTGGAATGTCCACAGAGGTTCCTCACTAAAACAGTACAGGGCGTAAGTAATATGTTCTATGCAGACTGCCTCAATGCTCTATCTCTGTATTCTGTCTCCTACAGGCTTTTGACAGGAGATTTATGCCTGGCATACAGGGCATTTTCAGACCCCACATTGATGGACCTCCTGCATATCCACAAAACATACAGTACCAGAATTACCCATTCTAAAGACTTAAACCTTGCCTGTGATATAACTAGGACCTGCTGGAGAGATAGGTATGCATCCCAGACACTACCTCACCTATGGAATAGGCTCCCCATCCATCTGAAGCAGAGTTCCTGCCTAATCCAGTTCAAGTGCAACTTGGGCAATTATAGGTTCATAGGTTCATACTAGGCTATCTGCCCTAGGGCATTTACAAGCCTAGCCAGAGTTGTTTGGCTTATGCCCCCTTTGAATTGAGTTTATTTTGCCCTTTTTAAGGTTAGATTACTGTGCCTCTGTCCAGTAGTGAAACAGAAGTAATCCCGGGGTAAACCTACAATCACCCATCCACTCGTCAAGATTCCTCTTGAAGATGGTCAGTGAGGGGCTCTGCCTAACATGGACTGGGATTTTATTCCAGAGTGAGGGGAGCCTCTGGGTTATGAATCTGTCTCTCCAGCATGTCCTGTTTATTTCTGTGCTGAGGTTTAAGTCCCTCGAGCGTGTAGCTCTAAGGGATTTGGATTTACTGAGGTGAAGCATGTCCATTAATTCCAGGTTGGACATAGCTTTATATAATTGGATGGGAAACTGGAAATTCATCCCTGGTTTGGCACCTGTGTCTCTGATGCAAACAGGTAACCTGTAAATGGTTCATCTCCCAGGCCCATGCTTACACTTATCAAGGGTATCAGAACTTGTCAGAGATTTGGGATGCATGGCTAGGCTTAAAACAGCCCTCATGGTCGTTAGCCTAGTAAACAGCTATGAACCTATGAACCTAATACTGCAAGAAGTCCAAAGTTTATCAGAAAGAGGACATGACACAAAACACACACACGTGTGTGGATGCATGTTCTGCTACAGGTACACATTCTTCCAATTCAGATGCTCATGTGTTGCCACATCTCCTCTTCCTGTACATGAAATCATCATATCTCCATATGTACATTGTATGACATAACAAATATGCTAGAAGGTAAGCTGCTAACTGAGTCTTTTGACTTTTTTTAGTGAAGTAAGCCCCACTCAATGTTAACATATTAAAAGAGGTCATAAGAGTAATGCTTAGCTTACGAGACATGCTCAGAATCAAAGAGTATGCTTTATTTATTTATGTTTTCTTAACTGGGTGGTTGGGTTGCTGGATTAGCTTGTTTACCACTTTCAGTGGATGCCCTGGGGGGAAGCTCCAAAAGTAAAATATCAGTCAATGTCAAACACTAATATAAAATCAGATAGGCAGACATTTAAACATACATACAAAGATCTACAGAATAAAGGTAAGAGAAGATATAGTAGTGGTCGTTTGCACAATAGACATTGTGACATGGTGCAAAGTAAAGGTGGTCTCTTGTAAGAATAACAACAATAAGGTAAAAGTAGTAATATTATGACAACAATGACAGATTAGAGAAAGTGACGAGGGTGAGAGCATGAGAAGGCAAGGAACAGGTGTAGAAGAAAGCACTGATGAGCAGGAGATTGCAAGAATCAAACCCAGGTCCCTGGCTGAAGGTCACCGGAGGCTGGCAGCATATTTAATTGTTTGTATTTATTAACAGACTGTAGGTGATCTGATCCTTCTTCCTTTATGTACTGTGCAGGACAGGAACATGAGTGACTGAGAACACCAATGGTACCATTCCAGGCTAAGTATTGAACAGTGACCATGGGCAGCATATAATAATTTTATATGGCACATCAGTATTGCAACAGACTTTAAATTTCTTTATGGCTTAAACTCCTCTATAGTCCATGCAGCTATTTTCTTTTCAGTACAGAAATCTGACATCAGTTTACTCTTTGGTAGCATTTTTTTACTTAATCTACATTATGCAGTCTAAGCTAACAAGTCTAGAAACTTTCAAACTCTATCACTCTGCACCATGGAGCTCACCTATCATACAGCATTTTGAAGTGAGACACACAGGACAGGTGTGCCAAGCAATGAGTTCATTGTCCTGTACATGCTACATTGCTATAATGCAAAATATTCAACCTCAGGCAGTCTGCTTTCAAAAACTGGAGAATGTCATTAATATACAACTGCACCCCAATACACATGCAAATACTTTATACTATCAAATATATAAGCATTTAATAGTTACAGTTAGTCATTTCACCAGTAACAGAAAAGGTCAAAACATGTGGTCCTTTAGCTTATTAAGAAAATGAATTTAAATCAGAAATATTAAAAAAAAAATACCAGAATACACACAAGCACAAATGTTATAACTCTGCCCATTTTGCATTCTTGAGCCATTAAACTTACTAAAATGCAATTACGTACAACTTACTTTTTATAGACTCTTAAGTGACTCGAGTTCAGCACACACAGAGCTAACAAGACTTGCACTGACAATAACATGAAGCACTTTAAATAATGAAAACAGCAGTGCTGATATATCTTTCTTATCTGGAGTGATCTCTGCTGAGGTAGTGTGGATAAGCAGAGATCCAGGCAAATCAAACAGCAGCCAAATAAGTAAAAGTGTCAGACAACACAGAGTACTGTCATGCATGAGCGGTTACTCTGATTACTATCTAGTATACATGGAACAAGATGTCACTGTGCTGTTTTTTCTCACAGATCATGGAAAGGCCAACTACATGGCAACTAACTAGTTTAGAGACAAGCACAGCTTTCTTGATCTATACAGTTTCCTGTTTCTGTCCCACGATTACTGGGTGAGTGAGCTGGTCCCCTCACCTTTTTCAGTCATGAACCGAGTACAAAAATACAAGTAAATCATGCACATCACCACTTTTTTTTTGGGGGGGGTGATTATGGACACTGCTACCCTTAAGCGTTATGCTGTGTGTACACAAACATTAAATACAGCTCTTAACTGTGAACAGTTGATAAGTAAATGAATGAACAAACCAATGAATGAATGAAGAAAGTGCCTGCAGGGTCAGACGACAAAATACAAACAGCAGTGAATGGCAGCTAGATTCTTAATGACTGCTGTTCTGACAGCATGAATGTTAAATACTGTTACAGCTGCTCTACATATTACATGAATGAAATCTGTCAAACTCATTAAGCAGCTCCCTAATTCTTATAAGCAGGTTTCTTAAGCAAAATAGTATGAATTTATAAATAAATAAATAACCAAATCTAATCAGGTTTTGCTTTAGAATAATACACCGTTTAAAGATGAACCCATTTTTATTTCAGGATTTTAAGTTCATTCATTTTAATATGTTTATTGTTAGTTATGATTATTGTCTATGCTATTAAAATGTAGCCTTGGATCATATGATGTTTTAATATTGTTAATGTCGTTATTTAGGATAAATTAAAAGGTTTCTAACTTGCACTCGTGCTTCTGTCAGCTTCGTCCTCTGGGCCAGCTCTTCTCGAGTGTAGATGTCAGGGTAATGGGTTCTCTCAAAGGCTTTTTCCAGCTCTTCCAATTGCTCAGCAGTGAACGTTGTTCGACTCCGGCGTTGTTTCCGCTTAAGTGGGAGATCTGGTTCAGATTCCACATCAGAACCATCATCGAGGCGGTTGCCTACAAACAAACACTTAAAGTGAGAAATAGCTTCACAGTAGACATCACATGTCGTGTGCTTTGCCATAAATCATATATATGTTTTATTTGAAGGGTAATATCCATTAGCTTTAAGAATTTCTTTAACATGAGGTTCTGTTGAATGACATGATTTTTGACAGTACCATTTTAATATATCACACATCAAAAGCTCCTTCTCAGGTACTAGCTACTCAATCACATTATGTATCTTCTTCTGGAAAATTCATTTTAGCCAAAATGCCTTGCAGGTGCTAGGACTCAGTGATGGAGAACCTATGACATGCCTGTCAAAGGTGACACGCCACAATGTTTTAGGTGACACACCAGCATTCACCAACACCCGAGTTACCAAAGAAACTGAATGAACAAAAATACAAGAGACATCTGACCCTCCATTTATCGATTAAAACTCAGCAACAAAAAGTCATTAATTGATGTTAATCAAATCAAATGCAATGTGTTCCATATTTTTTTCAGTTCAGTTCAAGGGACTATTAAAAGTAGGGTAATTTTTTGGTGCACTGTTTTAAGCCCAGTTATCAGTGTGCATATTGTTTTCTCTATTGTAAGTCACTGATTTTTTTTTACTTTTATAATACATAGCAGCACGCATGACTGGACTGTATTTTTTTTAAATAAATGAATATGTAAAGAATTGTTTCTCTTTTGAGGGGGAGGTGGGAAACGTCAAGATAGGCTTTTTCAGAATTTTTGACACGCCAAGCCCAAAAGGTTCATCATCGCTGTGCTAGGTAGTGATTTTCTAGTTCACTACATGAGTCACCTTCCATGTAACACTCACTTATCTCATTAAAGGTCTTAGAAATCTTTGTTGAATATCTGAGAAAATGTAGTATTTATACAAATATCAGCCTATATAATGTTTCTAAAATTCTTACCCTATCTTTATCACAAGCATATCTATATGATTTACTTCCCTACCCGATGTTATGGCTCACTCAGTTACATAAAAAGTTATTGCTGTAAATATTATTAATGCCATATACAGAAAAAGCATATAAAATCTATTGTACAGTAAAACACAATTCTGCTCAATAATAAAATTAAAATTGTCTAATAAAACAATGGACTTTATTTGGATGTGGTCTGCTGCTACAAAGTGGATTTCACCGAGAGTCATTTTCACAAAAGAAATTGAGTGAAATGACCTTCAACAACAAAAAATGTTTTCTAACTGCCAAATCCTTATACTCCTATGCAGAAGTAGACCCCTTTCACCACCAAAATAAGTATAATTAACTTGCGGGTCTCTTCACTTTGGGGAAAGTTCATATTTCCTTTTGCTATGCATTTCTCTCTGCATCATGTGACAAATGCATCATGTGAAATAATTTCAACAAATTGCCATGTGCAAACACAAAAACGCAATTTCCTTTCCTGGATACTACCATAACTCAGAATTAATAAATAATATATAAAAGGTAGGATGCAGATGACTTGCCTCTGTGTAGGTGCAGTGGGGATTTTGCTTCATTGTAGGAAATGTTAGTTGTTTTTGGTCCAACTTGCCTGCTTGCAGTTAATTTTGAAGCCCCCATCTTCACTGGACTGGTGTTTGAAATTGTGCACCACAGCCAAGGAAATGGCATTCAGTGAAATCCACCTCAGTGAAATACAGGGTTGTCTTTTTTATTATTTTTCTTATTTCTGTGTAAGTTGATAAGCTACTCAAGCACAACAGTTTGTAGTACTTTTTTTGATTTGCACGTTTCATGCAGAATTATTTCCAGATGATAAGGACACTGAGTGAATACAGTAAAGTTTTTTTCTCAAAGCCTTCTAAATCAGTCTTACACCAGAAAGACTCAAGCTTTGAGTATGAGGTGGATTCAGAAAGTACTGTGTTTACTCTCAAGTGGCATTAGTGGTTAAACTCAATGAAAATTATATTCATCTCTTTCCTACGTGATCACCTAGGAAAAAGGGGTTAGGAAGCACAACTCACGAGCATTCTGATTTAATGCCAAGTCTCTCATGTGACTGCTAAATGCCAAGAGAATGGCATGTCTGAGTTGTGGGTGGAAACCAAAGCACCTGGTGAAAATTGTTGAGGATGCCAGAGGTTTCAATTGTTTACCTCCAGAATCAGGGATAAATCCAGAAATAGGGGCATTCATGGACACTTTTATAAATATTAGTACTCTTAACATGAGACACTGACAGAATAAGAGAATGTGAATTAACATGCATTTTTTGAAACAAATGAGATCTGTATCTCTAATTACTGTCATTACTTATCAAGTGCAATCCATCATCTTTTTCTCCCAAAATCACCAGTTTTTGGGTGGGGATTAGAAGGGACAGAACTAAATTTTGATTCAAAATAAGGGATGTCCTTGAAAAATAGAGAGAGTTGAGAGAAATGGTGGATGCAGTTCGAAAGAATGTAGGCATGATCTACAAATCAGACATAAGTATTTCATATGTTTCAGCAGCCGAATCAGTCTGATGGTTTAAAGTTTGCATCCTTAAACTGGCAGGCCATGCATGGAGTTGTAACCCCCACCACATCCATCACTTAAAGTGACCACTATCTCATATCACTGGGGTAACATGGATCTCAGTAATGGAATGTTGCACTAAGTCACTATTAATTAGCCAAGTTGCACCACATTCCCCTAATTAATTATTCATGAGGATCTCATCTGGAGCCCTCTTCATGCATCTCAATTTGCAGTTCACACCAAGCTAGGCAGTTTGGCAAAAACTAATGTTTAGCTGTTTGCCAAGTACTTAGAATATGGTCTTGCATTTCTATGAATTACAACCCCTCCAATGCACAAACTAAATTAATTTGGAATGGTCTTAAGATTTTATTTTGAAGAAATCTTGAAAGTCCAAAACGGTGTGCCCAGAATGAGATGATATCAATATATTTTTTCTTTATTCTCTGGCGGAGGAAAAACAGATGAAAAAACTTCTCTTTTACAACTATAGCAGTTTGACTCTAATAGACTGCCTTAAGTAGTCTACAGTATTCCATACCACAGTGTCAGCTTTTTATATGCAATACTTTTTTTTGCAAGGCTCATGTAAGAGGATACCCATATTGAAACACATAGGTGAGATACAAATTTTATAATAGTATTTTAGATGATTCATTCTTTTGAAGATTACTCATTTTAACTCTTTTAGAATCACTGGGTAGTCTGCCTGACACTATCTTCACAGTGAATGGACAAATAACATGAAAACAAACTGTGGATGGGATGTAGTCTTTTTCTGGATGTATGTGACACAGACTCATGCAACACAATATGCAAAGCTACAGGTCATTTAGAGAATCACTAGTTCACCTATGACATATTTTTGTGATGTGGGTGAAAACCAGAACACCTGGCACAGACCTATGCAGACCCAATGTGGAAAGACATATTCCTCAAAGAAGAAAACCAAGCTGAAGTGAAGAACCGCACACTGTAAGGTAGAAATACTAACTACCATGCTATTGTATCACCCCAAAGGGGAAAAAAAATCATTCATTCAACTTAATTGTAAGCCATCATGGAAAGTAAGCAGATTTCCCATGAAGCACTGTGTCTGAACTCAATAAGTAATGCAACAAAGAACTTAAGAAACTTGTTTTACTATTACAAAGACAAATCAAAAAGTAGTATCAGATGCAGGCATGCTTTGCTGTATTTCATAGTCAGTCAGTGTGCCTAGATAGGGCGATACCATTCAATTATTTCCATCTCAAAACAAGGTTTCTTAGACAGGAGAAAATAGAAATACTCAAAGCAAGAAGCATTGATGATAACATAGGACTTTCTTAGAGGTAAAGATGGAAGAAAGTTCTAGAACACCTGCATAATAAATGCATCTAGAACTTTATCATTTTTTACTAATGCTATTTTATTGCCATGACATATGCAGCTATTTAAACGGAGTTAGAAGTGCAAATATGAATTCATGTAGAGCAAAAATTCTGTTCACCTTACACCTGCACTGTTTCATGTGAGTATAACATTTTTCATGGTAAACGTAGCTTTTTCCCTGGCCTCAACAACTTCAAGATGCAACACCTTTCCCACCCTATGTCATCATTTTAACTCCAACCCTCATCAGCTACACCTGCCCTACTTCACATTGGAGCCCATCCCTCTGGATTTTTATACGTTTTTTACCATCCGTAGCACCTATACCAATCAATGGGCTACAATATGATAACAACAGATCCAATCATCTACATGTTCACACCCTTTGCTATTGTCAGTGTGCTTACTTGTGTTACTACAGTACCTCCAGTGACACCTCGTGTTACAATAGCACTTCCAATGGCAATTTGTTTTCATTCTCTTTCACTGCTTACGATGTGACACCATTGTAAAACTATTTGCTCAAAGGCAAGAAACTACAGCCAAAATTACTAAAGAATAAAGGTAGCAGCAATTTATTCACAAAAATAGGAATCCTTCGGTGTGCAGTGTAAACAAAAATTGTTTCAGAATAGTGTACAGATGGCATGGAAAGAGATGGGAGGGTTTTTTTTTCATTCTGCCCCCGAAATGGCAGACATATTTAAAAACACGGGGAGGCCTGAAGTGGCCCTTCAACTTAACATTGGCAGAGAATAGATGGACACGTTCAAACAAAAGTGAGTAGTCAAGAGACACCAGTTCACCTCACTTTGAACCGTCTTCAAAAAATAAGGCAACCTGGTTTCACTTGGTGGCAAAGTTGGAGGTGATGTTGGGGATGGTGTTTCTAATTAGCCTCAGTAAAATCTTTGATTACAAAACTATGAAATGAAACAAGACAGTAGAGGCATGCCCATATGAAACATATATTGGTTTTAATTACTATAATAGTTCTGTACACATAGATGGCAGTTAAATAAATAAAGGCAGCTGCCTGCAAGAGAAGTTGTGAGTTGTGAAATGGGTGTCAAACAGAAAACAGAAGTGATATGAAATCACAGCTTTGCATTACTCTTAGTAGGTTCTGCTGAACTGGACCAATAAAAACTAGTTCTACAGTGCTCAGCACTGGGCTGGGCCCTCTTGTTCAATGGTTAAGGTGTTTGCCTCACAAACACAACATACAGGGTTTGATTCTTGGTTTTGATTCTCACATTTCCCTCTATAACCCAAAAAGCTCCTCACAGCTGGGTTAATTACCAGATGCCTTAACACTGTCAGTAGAAGATCACTTTTCAAAGTACAAGTAAAATTAAAAATGGTTTGTGATTATCTTAGATGAGTTGCCAGAAACAGGAGTTGCTAAGACTGTGTAGTTAGGGGTTCAACCAGTAGAGGGCAGAAGATGCCTGCTACACTATCTCCTAGGTGAGGCTTTATCCTAACCACTGCACTGCACTGCATTCTGGAAATGATACTCTTATGACAAGAGGTCATAGAGCGGTCAGAGTACAAGACTACTGGAGGTTTAATGTGGGACCTGTGAGATTTAAAAGTACAGCAGAGTGCAGTACACGATCGGTATCAGACATGGACCTCACTGCATAGTGTGGTCTACCTATGTGACTAATAAATGTAAACACATCACTGGTGGTATAGCAGAGACCTCATTTATGACTGCACACTGGCCCCACTGTTTGAAACATGTCAGAAGGTCATTACTGCATAGTGATGCCTGAGCAGTATACCTCTCGCCAACATGTAGTATACAATGATGTCCATGTCAAGATTATCTCCCTTCCTATCCCCCACAATGTCGCATATAACACTTACTGCCTTGGGTCATTCACTCCTACCACCCATAATATCACATATAATGGTTATTGTAACATGTAGAGCTTTGGATCTGTGGTGCTTCCCACTTACCAAAATATTATATACAGTGCTTATTGGCTGTGCTCCTTCTTTCCCACCTCTCATAGTTTTATATATATATCTATATATATATATATATATATATATATATATAGAGAGAGAGAGGAGGGAGTTTATTGGGCTCTCTATTGAAATGTTGTCACTGAAAATGCCAAGTGTTAATAAGCCAAAAAAAAGACCAAAA
>NC_056729.1:1622582500-1622607500 GCF_019279795.1 Protopterus annectens
ATTTTATGCTAATAAGAATTATACATTTTCATGCACAAGACAAAGGGACATTGCTCGTCTCTATTCAGGCCACAGCAGTAGGCTGTCCACCATAATACTGTGAGGGCCAGCCCTAACAATTTATGACCCTTCATCTTATAACTCATGAGTGGGAATCCATATTGCAATGTTGAATAGTGATTTACATTTCATTGTGATATATTGAAATTTCTGATGCAGAAATATGCAGATCAATATTTCTGTTAGTTTGTATAGTGATGCATTAGAACAGCAGCAGTCCCTCTTGTACACATAGTTTTGTCATAAGTATTCATAGGTTCATCATATCTGTATATAGGCTAATGACCACTGGGCTATTTATAAGTCTAGCCATGCATCCCAATTGTATCCCACAAGTTTATACACCCTAGAGATTATTTTTAAGAGGTATAAGTAAGCTATATCATGATTTGCAGGCTGCCTCTGTCCATTAGAGGAATAGGTGCCAGACCAGGAGTGAATTTCAAATGAATCATCCACTGGTCCAGGTTACACATAAATAGGGTTAGGGAAGAACTGAGCTTCACACGGATGGGAAGGCCATTCCAGAGAAGGGGAGTTCACTGAGACACATACCTGTCCCATCAACGTGTCCTATTTATGTCACAAGTAAGGTTTAGGTCCCTGGATCGAGTATTTCTGATGCTGTTCATTTTGTGGATATGCAAAAGATCCATCAGAGGGGGATCTCAGGATGCCTTGTATGCCAAACATAGATCACCTCTTAATAGTCTGTAAGAAGCAAGGTATAGAAACAGGGCTTTGAGGTGATGTGCATAGGATGTGCTGTTTACACCCAGTCTTCTTATGAGGAACCTCTGTGGACATTCCAATTGTTACATGTGCCTGGTCAGGTACATACTGATGGGGTGTCGTACTCAATGATGGAGCTGATGAGGGATGAATACAATGAAATAATCACCTTTTTGAGCCTCATCTCCAGTTTAGGCCTATGCTAATGTTTCAAAATAATGCAAATATTATCTTTGCCTCTTACCATAACTGATTGTCTTGCATTTGCTCACTCGTGCACAAACCTTCCATAACCTCAGTAATAATAAGTTTTAAACTCTATCTACATTATTCCATTCTTTTGTTATATCTGCCTCTAACAACTAAGCAAGGTATCAACTTTGCTTTAATGTCATGTTCTAATCTGTCTTTCAATCTATGTATCAACTTTTTTATCAATGTTTCTATTGTCTGCTTTAAAGCAAGGTATTAACTCATGTCTCTGTTCATATGCCAAAGTATATTTCTAGCTTTATATATTTTGAGTTGTGTTATACTTTGCATACTTTTAAATGATTCAAGCTTTATATATCTTTTACGTCATGTACTGGAGGTTTTCTCCTCGGGTCTCCACTGAAAATGGACTTATGCCCAGTTGGACTAACCCGGTTAACAAATGTCAAAATAAAATAAAACATTCCTTCTATTTTCCTGTTTCAACAGGTATCTTATTTAATATTTGTTACTCCAATGTTAGTACTTCTGTTGGTTTTCTAAACTGTATTACATGACATTATTGTTTTACTTTATGCATTGTTCAATGTCTCCTGCTCTCTTTTGTCTGGATTCCTGAGCTGAAGCTGAAATATTTCTTTACATATGAGTGCACTACTCAAGTCAACAAATTTCAATAAGTAAATAAATAACATCCTATTTTATAGTAAAAATAAGATAAACCTTTTACAATAATTGGCACTATAAAACAGCATTGTCAACAAGACTCTAATTAATTACACTCTTCCACGAGCAGTGATGTCTAACTGTTGGAATTATTGTAATGGACCCTAAACAATTGGCAATATAAACTTCTGTTTTATGAAGCTCCATCCTCCAACCCTTACTCAATAAACACTACAGGGTGTGACTGAGACATATACTCTGGAGGATAAAGACTAGAGACATTTGTAAGACATACACATCCCTCAGAGAAAATAAACTGAGTATAGACTTATCCTATTTTAATGAAATAAGTGCTTTAGGGTTATTTACAAAAACATAAAATTGGCAGAATGATGTGTATAGCATACCTTAATCAAAACATAACCTAGCATTTGTAAATGTACTCATCAAACCCATGGAAATGAGAAATGTAAAACTTTTACATTTTTCCAGGGTCCAAACACCTTACCACAGTAACTTTAACATCATACAACAGTGGGGGGGGGTGAGTAAATCTCTTATCCCACTATATGATGATCATGGGAAAGAAATCCTGCTCTGATATGAACAAACCAGTTAACTTTAATATGCTAACTACAGGTATTTTCCTAAAATAAACCCTACCTATTAATATAAAAAAACACACACTTTTTCATACTGCTCCACTACATGTAGAAAAACTTGATTTCAACATCAGCACTGCAAGCAAGTCAATGAAATCTGTTCTGATAAAATACATTCACACTACCACCCAATTAAGGAAGAATCAAAACTGCATTCTACCCTATACACATGCATAAATACACACATTTACACACACACACATGCAAAGACAGACAGATACACACAGTGGCACAGACATAAAGGAAAAATGATGCTAAATATAGCTTCCATAAATCTGATGAGGTTTTATCTAGACAAATTCAGCTCCCCAGTGATGAACTCTCTGATTTTGGTTATTCATAGCAAATTACTGCTTTTGCACTCTCAATGTGTGCACTCAGAGCATCCTTTCTTTTTTATGGTCTTCTCTTTTCTCTGTGGTTGTACAATTAAATAATTGGTATATGCACCCCCCCCCACACACACACACACACACACACACACACATATCTATCTATATATAGATAGAGATATATATACATACCCAAGCAAAAACACTTTTTATGAAATTTTTGATTGAGCTGAAATCTCAGCTGGTTGCCTGCATCACATTGTATCTTCATCAACTTGTAAATCAACAAAACATTGGTGAAACATTAAATTCTTCATTATATAACATGGCACATATAAAAGCATACATGCTGTTTTCTGATATTAGATTGACCATTTCTGTATTTTAATAGTAGCAGGCTGTACAGTCAGCAATCCTGATTTTCAAGACCAGCAAGCAATGTATCAATCTGGTTTAGATGGTATCCATGAATTAAATTAAATAAGTAAATAAAAATCAGGATATAAGGTCCAAAGGCTCTCAGCATCCAAACCTACCCCCCACCCCCATGGATGTAAATAAGTGAAACCAGACAAGATATTAACACCTGTAAGGTGGTTTTCTACAGCACAGAGGTAGAAAGCCTGATACAGAAGTATTTCACATTCTGTGTGAATACAGTATCCCAAAAGTACTGGTCAGTCTGTGCTGGTGACATGTCCCACACACATGATAAGTTGAAGCACCATCCATTATGATAACATCCTGGAGACACATATGGATGAACAAGAAAGGTCATAATGCCAGTTGTTCATGCTACTACAAGAGGGCAGCTCCATAGAGTTAGTGTCAACAGGGACTTATGACGGTATAACACTGCAAGCAAAGGAAATTAATAATCTAAGCAGTGACTGGAAATTTCTTTATCATATGAGAGTAAACACAAATGTGGATGGACAGAATTCAGGGGAAACTAAGTAAAATAAACCAGAAAACAAGACAGGACACATGCAGAGAATAGAACTTTTGAATTTATGCAGTCTATCTTATGGGAGAGTAAACAGAGAGCTAATATTTATTTACAAATTATTAGAAGATATAAATAGCTAAATTATTCAGAACTTAGATGAAACTGGTGACAGAAGAAGTTTAAGTGATGCAGGTTTGAAACTTCAAAGTGGTGTTTAAAGAGCAAATGTTACAACTTGGTTCTTAGAGAGAGAGAGAGAGAGAGAGAGACAGAGTACAAAAAAGAAAAATCTGTGGTATCCCTCAAAGATCAGAAAACCCAGTATGCAACCTATACTGGGTCAAAAACAAGCCAAACAGAAATTTTGCAGTGTGGAGGGTGTGAAGCTCACTCCTTGAAATATGTTATGCACCTAGTTCACTAATAAAATTTGAACTTTAAAAAAAGTACTACAAAATAATAAAAGAGTAGGCAGTCCACAGTTGAGTTAAAACGGAATATCCTTTATTGAAACACACAAAGAAGTGATTCTAGTTGAGTAGAATGAAAATCATTAAAGACATTCATTAATTTATATATAATTAGGTTATTTGGAGCAAGGGAGTGGTTACAGAGGGTGGTTCTGCAGAACTAGGTTCATAACATATTTCAAGGAGTGAACTTCACACTGCGAAGTTTCTGCTTGATTTAGAGAAACAGAGTAGCAAACATCACAATTTATCCAGTAAACTAAAATAAAGATAGCTAATAAGTAAAGGAACTGAATGCAGAAATGAATGGATGAAAGAATGAGTGAGTGACAACAAATGAATGAATAAGTAAATAAATAAGTTGCAAGGAAGGTTGTATGAATTGTAGATTTCTTTACCTGTCACAAAAATGAATGAACTAAGAATGAATGAATTGTGCTTGATAGTTACAATAAGGAACACTTGTATTTTACTATAGTGTTAGAATTAAATTAGGGGAGAGGGACCATCACATTATCAGCACGTGTATTAAACTACAAGTTAGTTGTCCTTGATCATGACTGGAATGGCAGCATATTGTGGAATATTTTTCCAATATGTTACTTATGTTTCAGGGAAGTATATGCTACATATTTTATTATCAACGAAAACTTTTCATGCATTCCTTGTCTGCTGTCACTTGCTTGTACCCCCTTGTGCTTGTACTGCTTGAAAGTAGATGTAGAACAAGCGAAAAGAGTGGACCCAGGACCTGGTGGGACACCACTTGTGACTTGACTGAGTCTGTCTGACACTGAGCAACTGACCCTGTGGGTTCTGTCCCTTAGCCACAGTTTCCAACCCATCTTGTGATGTATGGGTTTATATTCAAGCTGATGTTTTTTTGATGATACCTGAGTGGGGTATTGTCGAAGGCCTTTGCCAGGTCGGTAGGCTGTATGGACTGCCTTTCCCTCATCAATGGCCTTGGTGACTGTCAGGAAATGAGAAAGAGAGGTAGGACACTCTTCTACAAAGAAAGATGCCTTACATGACTTTCCATAAGTGGAGCTGGAGGAAGAACTGTATACCAGCTCTGCTCTCTCTACGGGATAGCATTTAGGTCATGTGCTTTCAAGTAGTGTCACTGCAATATTGTGGGCTGGGGGGGGGGGGGGTGTGAGATGAGATAAATAGCACCAGCCTAGTCAGTATCATCAAGAAACATGTAAGATTTCTAGATGCGTGGAACTTGCTGTCAGAGTAGTTGAGGGGGGTCACACATAGTGGGTACGTGCAGGTGTCCACCAGTTCAGGAGAAACTATAAGGTTATCAAAAAAAAGAGGTGAATGTTGAGTGCACATAGGAGCTGTAGGTTTTTGCAGTAGATGGGAGGGAGCACTACAAAAAGCATACATAACAGCCTTCTTTCTTTTTTTTTTTTTTTACTGAATATACTTTATTATGGTTATTAACAAATACCACAACAAAATACAGTTTCCAATGTTAAGGTGCAAGGTTCAACACATAAAACAGAAAAGGACACAGATAATCATGCATGCCCCCATAAGACTATACTGAATCTACTCCACGTGATACCAGACCAGTGGACTTATATGATCCCTAGTTTTTATAGCTAAATCCATCCACCCATCCTCAACCCCTTTTTGCACATGGAATCAGTGTCACTTCCACAGTGACAGTCATCTCAATCCAGGGTTTACACCACCAAGTGGCTAGTCCTGCCACAGCAATTCATTCGCACCACTCACTCAGGCACACACTCTCACCTACAGCCAATTTAGAGTGTCCAATCCACCAACAGCATGTCTTTGGAATGTGTAAGGAAAGCAGAGCACCTGGGGGAAGCCCATGTGACCACAAGAAGGACATGCAGATTCCACACAGAAGGCACCCCAGCCAAGGATCAAACTAGAGAACCTCTTGCTGTGAGGCAGCAATGCTAACCACTGCACCACCACGGCAGCTAAATCATGCAATAATAGTCTATGATATGCTAAAGCCTGGTATACACAATATTCACAATATATAACAAACAGATCTTTAATAATGCAGTGTAGCATGAACATAAATGACTTACAAAATAAAAACTTAGTAACAAAGTGAGGAATGAATAGTGAAGTCCTAATCCCTCAAATGACATGGTGCCTTTTCAGAACACAAACAGACTTTGAACATGACCCCTAGTTCCACACATGCACATGAAAATATGACAAACATCTAAGGAAGGACTGGGCATTTTATTTAAATATTGTATTATTTAGCTCTGATATCTGACAATATACAAAGGAATAAAACGGATGGTGTCGATAAGTTGGAGTTTAGGTTCTTTGATAAAGAAGTGAATTTTTTTTTCTGACTAAGCTATAAGTCAATTATATACTAATGGACTGAAAATGTCACTAATTTACTAAGTACCAAAAAGAACTAACCATCAAAGTAACAGACAGCTCTGTTGGTCTCCATCTCAGGAGAGGTGAATTTTAATATTCAGTTTCACTTCAATGTTATTATTTTACAGCATCATCTTAAATGTTTATGACTAATATAAACTCAGTGCTCAGAATTAGCGTAATCATAGAATGGTTACAAATAGTATTTGATTACAGCTGCATCATTCAGATGAGAGCACTATCATTTGTGGAAGTTTTGAATAGTGTGTGGGAGGGGGTTGATGCTGGAAGTGACAATATTAAGCAAGTCACGTTTTACAGGTATATGATTGCTCTGAGTGTGAATGTGTGTGTGTGTGTGTGTGTGTGTGTGTGTGTGTGTGTGTGTGTGTGTGTGTGTGTGTGTGTGTGTGTTTGTATGGGCATCCGGTTGTGTGTGTGTGTGTGTGTGTGTGTGTGTGTGCTGGGGCAGGCACCTATGGAAATGGAATGAGTTCTTTTCAAAAGCATCCAGCCATGAACAAATGTATAAATTAAGAGTCTAGAAGTCAGGTGGGTTGGACAGTCTACCAGTCTGTTTTTCAGTAAGTCCAGATAAAAGAAACAGCAATTACAGAAAAGCTTGCAGTGGCTGGAAACCACCCTTCATTTTTTTTAGTGTTCCTTTTTTGTGGTTGTAGTTGATGCTAAATTATGTATAAAGGGAAAAATGTTAACTATTTATCACAACAACACATTGTTTAACCCAACAGCAAAAGTTGAGAAGGTGACGTGGAATTTGTAGCAACAGTGTTATCCAAAGGGAAATTGGAAATTAACAATGTTTTTTTAAAGCTAGAAGATGTTTTTCTTTTTTTTTTTTTTTCTGGAGTGGTGCAGACTTGAGGACTGTTCTTAATACGCCTGTCAACAGTGACTGCACATGAGAATGCATTAATCAAATCAAAATCCAGATTGATCCCCTCCCCCCAAAAAGAGAGAGAAATCACTTTGTTGGGTTTATGGGTAAGCACAGAAGAGGTTTTTTCCTTAATGTGGCGTGACTTTACTCCAGCAGCTATGGATCACTTTTCACAGGCACTCAGGAATTGTGAGGCCTATGAACAACAACAAGAAAAGCCTTCATGGTATCAAATATAGATGAGAGTTCTGAAGCTCTGGTTTAAAAACAGTTTTCATTTGAACCAAACCTGCTCAGTGGTCTCTTCTTACTTATCGCACTTCTGCCAGAAAGACATAGGAGCTGTGTTTTGTAATAGAAAAAGTTCAGCTTGAAGCAGAATTTTGACTTTTTAATGTTTGCAAAGCATTCAGACATTATTTTATTATTTGTATGGCTTTGCAAAATGTGTATGTGAATGGCAGAATCTCTGTGGATGGTAACTTAAGGAACATTACTAGTTCTCTTACCTATAGTTTTGTCCAATGATACCTAGAGCTTTCATATTTCTCAACAACAGTTCTTAAGAGAATAAAAATGTGCTAACCAGAAGCAATAACTCAGTTAGTATTCGTAAAATGAGGTGTATAATGCCTCTCAGGGAAACTTCACCACAGATACTGGAACAGCACAGTACATATTGACTCCTGATACAAAAAGCTAAAATTCGAAAAATGTCATGTTGCTATGACCAGAAATAATTCTACATCACTGTCTACAAGAACTAATTTTGCATAGAGAAGCTCTGGTCATCACTAAATATGACCTTTTCTGCTCATAACCCAGTTTCCCAAACTAATATATGAAGTGACCACTATTGGGAAAATGTGGAACTCCTGTAGGTGCAAACTCACTTTTATTTCTTTCGTTTTATTTATCCTTTGTAACTGAATTTGTCCCTCTAGGCTAGTACCTCTTTTCTTTTACTAAAGGAAATTTGGCCAGGACATCAGTGCACTTCCCCAGCTCTTCAATAGGTGATGTGGGATCTTTTGACATCCACCTGAGCTGCCACCAGTTCAAGCAGATGGGACTTAGTTTAACATCTCTTCTGAAGGATGACACACTCAGTGAGTGCAGCACCCCCTTTCCTGTGTTGCAACTATCCTTCATTGTTGCTTGTAAGGACTGAAGTGACTATGAAGTTATTCATGCAGCTATTCAGTCACAATATTTGCCAAAGGCAAAACAACTTTATGTAATATAAGAATCATACAAAATTAAAACAATAGCAGAGAATGATCTTATAGGCATAGGTATAAGTACAGGCACACACACTTATTCATGTGCAGACATATGTGAGCATACATACATGTACACAGAAATGAGCACATGCAAGTACACACACATACATATACATACATACCAAGAAATATAGCTTTGTTTTATGTAGCCATTCTGTTTTACTGCAAGTCTAGATACTTTGGTTTATTACCCAGGTCTAGATCTTCTCCTTTTGGCCTTTCCCAGTTAGGGGTCACCACAGTGGATCACCTGTCTGCTCAAGACTGGCAGTGGAGTTTTACAGTGTCAAGTTGCCAGCCTGGCACCCAACCTTCCACAGAAGGCACATACACTCATGCCTAGGGCCAATTTAGAGTCTCCAATCCACCTACAGCATGTCTTTGGGAGGAAACAGGAGCACCTGGTGGAAACCCACGCAACCACAGGGAGGACATGCAGACTCCACACAGAAGGCACCCCAGCCAAGGCTTGAACCAGAAAACCTCTTGCTGTGAGGTGACAACGCTAACCACTGCACCACCGTGGCTGCCCTACCTAGGTCTACTTTGGTTTATTACCTAGATCTAGATAGTTTGGTTTATGACCTAGGTCTAGATACTTCAGTTTATTAACCTCTTGCTTAGGTCTACTTTGGTTTATTACCTAGCTCTAGATAGTTTGGTTTATTACCTAGGTCTAGATACGTCGGTTTATTACCTAGGTCTAGGTACTCTGGTTTATTACCTAGGTATAGATACTTCAGTTTATTACCTAGATCTGGATAGTTCAGTTTATTACCTAAGTTTAGATACTTTGGTTTATTACCTATGTCTTGATACTTTGGTTTAATACCTAGGTCTAGATAGTTTGGTTTATTACCTAGGTCTAGGTACTCAGATTTATTACCCAGGTCTAGATACTTTAGTTTATTATCTAGGTCTAGATAGTTCGGTTTATTACCTAGGTCTTAATACTTTGGTTTATTACCTAGGTCTAGATAGTTTGGTTTATTACCTAGGTCTAGAAACTTTGGCTTATTACCTAGGTCTAGATACTTTGGTTTATTACCTAGGTCTAGATACTTCCATTTATTACCTAGGTCTAGATACTTCGTTTTATTACCTAGGTCTAAATACTTCCTTTTATTACCTAGTTCTAGATACTTCGTTTTATTACCTAGGTCTAAATAGTTTGGTTTATTACCTAGGTCTAGATACTTTGTTTTATTACCTAGGTCTAAATACTTCCTTTTATTACCTAGTTCTAGATACTTCATTTTATTACCTAGGTCTAGATACTTCCATTTATTACCTAGGTCTAGATACTTCATTTTATTACCTAGGTCTAGATACTTCGTTTTATTACCTAGGTCTAGATACTTCATTTTATTACCTAGGTCTAAATACTTCCTTTTATTACCTAGTTCTAGATACTTCGTTTTATTACCTAGGTCTAGATACTTCCATTTATTACCTAGGTCTAGATACTTCCATTTATTACCTATATATTTCTGTTTATTACCTAGGTGAGGGGGCTGTTTGAGATGATACATTTCTTTACACAGTATGTTAGAGCCTCACTAGTTATTTGCAATCCTGATGACAGGGAGGACACACACTAACACACACACACACACACACACACACACACACACACACACACACACACACACACGTGTACTTCTGCCATACTTCTCAACCTCTTAGCACAAGAAATCTGGACAAAGCCTGACATAATGGGGACAGAGGCCCAAAAATAGGGACACATTTTAAATACTGCTCTTATAAACGTAGGAAGTTGCTAGACTAACAGGATTTGCGCTAGCATGTTTTCTGAAGGATATGAAGGCTGAAATTAAAATTAATTTAATTATTTAGTGACTTTAATCCTTAGATCATCCCAGTGATTTGCCAGAAAAACCACCAATTTTATAAGGAACAGACCAAAAATATGAGACAAAAATGTGGACATTCTGCGAAAATCTGGACATTTGAGAGGTATGACCTCTGCAGATGTAACTAATACAAAATCTAGTTTAGATTATACATTTTATGAATTAGACAAAACATTCACGGGTACTTTATGTGGAAAGACAACTGGTAAATATATACAATATACAACGTTGAAATAAGCAGCTCTATGCATTCAGAGTGTTAGTTAACTCATTCCTGTCTCGTTTGGTTCTTTATGGTCAATAAAGATTCTGTAACAGTGCTTGAAGGAAGGCAGTCTGAAAAAATATTCAAAGATACTACGAATGCTGCTATAATAATAATAATGCCGTTTAAAACATGCCTTACCAGGGTTTGGACACTTGTCTACTTCTATTAGCTACAGGTCATTTTGAAATTTGTACTAAAGGGGGAGGTCAGCCTACTTTTCTGAAGGATAGGATCATTTCTGAACTGGATTGCAGGATTATGTATACTGATTGTACCATTAAAAAAAATTTGTCACTTTGTTAAACTAATATTCTTTTTTCACTTTGCTCACTGTTTCAGCCTACTGACCCCAACATTTTAAAAATGAGCCTGACCGTAATGCCTTATTGCAAGAAAACTGAAGGGATTAAGAACTCCGCTATAATTCTATAACACTCCAGTGATCCCTCAGAGATATCCTTTTTAAACTATTGGTGACTTTTGCACATTTTTCTACTCTTTGTACTAATGATTTTGATGCATACAGAAGTTACATGCATGTGATGACTATAAAGTAACTTTGTGGATTGTTTTGGGTCACATTCTAGTTTATAAATCATCTTTTCTAATGATTTATTACAATGTGGCATGGAATCAACCCTTCCATAAAATAAAAAATCAGATTTTGGTGCTAAAAGCACCAGGCAGACCTATTTGGTTTGCCTATTTCCATCCATACTAAACATCATCAGAATTTAGTAAAGCAACTTTCGGGTTCTTTCAATTCTCTACAGTAAACAAATGTACTCCTCTTTCCAGGTGTGTTCTCATGCCTCGGACAAGAAGGCAGTACTATCTCTGTAAAATAAACATTCCCATAATGCCCCTGTGATACCTCCTTCAATCTGCAAATTTTGTGCCTTTTTTCTTACATAATGGCCTCCAACCCCTCCTTTTTAACTGATGGTACTGGCTGTGGTTGCCACTGATTGACCTTAAGCACATGGATATTTCTGCCAAAATGTTTCCCACTCCCAGATATGTATACTGTGCTAGACTTCTTTCTTAGATGGATATTACCACACCTTGTGAACAATGAACTTCTAACCATAAAACTATAGCAGCTCACTTTGTCAGCAGTTGTCAGTATTGCTACTGTATTGTACACATAAGCTACAGCTATCACCCTCTCTAATTCACTGGCACTGATCCCACAGATAAACAAACTGCAGCTGTTATGGGTATTCTTTTAAAAAAATCCTTTGCTTGACCTGGATGCACTTTCTAGTTGCAGCCTGATTTTCACTCATCCTTTCCTAAGGCAAACTACAGTCATCTTCACCCAGGCTACTTACATTAGTTCCACCTGACCTCTGCCCTGCCTTCACTACTATCAGCTGTGCAGTTCTCTCTACACATCTTAAATAATGCATTAGTTTCCCTCTCATTTTACACAGCAGTAGCACTGCTCCTGTTTTAGTTACATGGTTTCTGACTGACATTATACACTTGCAATCATTGCTAACGATACGGTGTAAATATAAGACAAATAAAATTCACCACAAATACAAATCAGTACGTAATTTGCAATCTTGATGTAAAACATACATGCCACAGCAAAATATGTGCAATTGCTACACTCCACGCCACACAAAAATAGTGTATTTGCAACAATACTTGTAAAACTATTGTAATTACATTTTCTATTCAATACATAGATAATTCATGGTAAATCAATTAAACTTTGCAAAGTTTTAGTTCAGCTGAGGTGCTATAACTGAACTTCCAGAATTATTATCCTCTTGAAGGTATTTTATTAATGTCTTTTAAATTATTTTAAAGTATGTACAATTTTGATTTCTGGAGATAGCCTATTGCAGGTACAATTGAATATGAAAAAGGCTCTTTCTGTGGTAGTTCTTTTGAAGCAAGAACTAGAAAGGGTAATGTTGCCCCCCACACCATTTTACTGATACCTGCTTTCCCTAACCTTAGAAAAATCTTTCCCATAACACTACCACTATTCAAGACAGACTCAGACACACACACACACACCATATGCACCAACAAGCAAGCACAGCACTAAATGTATTTGTTTACCTAACATTACCCTTTGACCATCTTCACAGTCCCTGGTAAGCTAACCAATTTACAAGGATTCACACACACACACACACACACACACACACACACACACACACACACACGCACACGCACACGCACACGCACACACACACACATACTCTGTGTGTGGGTGTGTGTGTGTGTGTGTGTGTGTGTGTGTGTGTGTGTGTGTGTGTGTGTGGGGAAGGGTGGCCTAATGGTTAAGGTGTTTTATATATATATAAATAGATATATATAGATGGATGTACTAGTAACTGACAAATGGCTACATTGACATCACTAATATTAACACAATGACTTCATCATTCAAACATTGACACACTACACATTCTCCAAGGCTAATCCTTGGAAGATGTAATTAATAAACCAGTGTTTTTGTAGAGGGGGCAAGCCTTGCTGCACCCCCACACTTCCTGTTACTTATTTATTCCAACTGCAAAATCACATAATTCTCAGTGAAAGGGAAGGCTGGGGGTCAAAAGGGATTAGATGATGCCAATGCTGATATAGATAATGCCAGGCCATGTAGGATCGTATGGGTAGTAAACCATTAAAATAGGTTGCCGATTTGCATTTCATTGTAAAGAAGTCAAAAACTGACTGCCACCTTTGAACAGTGACTGTGCAACCTATATCCTGCTTCTGTCAGTACAGGAAGGAAGTTTAAATGGTAGCACAACAAACAACAGGAGTGAAAAGGTGTCTTCTTTCAAGCAGCAAGTCTCAAATCTGTGATGTGCAGGCTACTAAAGGTCATTGTCAAGGAATTGCTGGACCTCAGAATTTAGAATACCTCTGGGACAACTTGACACGGATTTAGAAGGGATTGGCCCCCTGTAATGAATATGGCACATTACTTTAACTGAGCAGTCGGGGTTCTGATAGCATTCATCCAGAAGATGCTATGTTTTGGATATCACCAAATACTTTTTCTTATTATTACCCTTAGAGTTCTGATGGAGACAGTTCATATACTGGAGTAAGTTAGAATGTATTTGCATGCATGCAGTCTTGGAAGATAGAGCAGGTCATCAATTGGTAGTTATAAGGGGCAACACATCCATTCTCCAAGGGAGGTGACTATACCACTGCTACCCCTGACAGTAACCTGTTAAAATGCATAATTCTATCAGTTGGCTTAGGGGATTATGCAGCTGTTAAGAAGCCATTTTCTGTGGTCCAGTGGTACAAGGCTTGATTCCCTCAGATTCCATTACCTAACTATGTGACTCCGAGCAAGTCACTTAAACAGACACCACTTCCTGGCTGAGTCTGAAAAAGGTCCATGGAGATCAGTGCTCTACCCCAGAAAAATACAAATAGATAAAAATAAATAAATACATTCTAAACTGTGAGTCCCACAAATTCCAAAATTCAGTTAAGTGCATTGTGATTAATACCTGAAAATAGCAAACTTTGAAAATCACTGTTGCACACTAAAGGCTTGTCTTACAGGGAAGCCTCTCCCCTCTACCAAATGATGTAGTGACTGCACTGCACAATCTCACACACACACACACACACACACACATGCACCTTGCTACCATAAAGATATATATATATATATATATATATATATATATATATATATATATATATATATATATATATATATATATATATATATATATATGTATATATATGTATATATATAAAATATATATATATATATATATATATATATATATATACTGTATATATACACTCTAATCCTGGAATTGCTGTATGAGAGATAAGGGAATTCATGATACAGCAATTTTGGATTTAGAACTTATTTCCTCCTAATCTCATTTAAGTTTTTTTTTTTACACTGAGGGATTTATAGTATGGAGCTTAGAGAGAGAGAGATTGAGTTACAGTGCTGGGCATCACAAGCCTGTGTTATATAGTATGCAAGGTAACTAGCACACAGCAGCCTCTTGAACCAAAATCCCCAGTGCAGAAAAGCAGACAGTAAAGCACCTGAGAGGTGGTTATCTAAGCTGCAACAACTGAATGGATAGAAACCACTTATGCATTAGAAAATACCTGTGACTACATGACGTGCAAAACAGTGTATTCATGTAGACCAGAAGTAGTTGTAGGTATATAGAATCACCTCAGGAAGCAGTAATAAGTTGTGCAGTAGGCTAACACATTAACTGGTGTAACCAGTGATTATTTCTGGTTTGAGGAGTTTGTTGTGCTGCTGTCTGGGCCATATCTGAACACAGAAAATAGGTTGATAAAGATCTACTAAGTTAGAATTGCAACATTATTCTACTGGTAGAGCTCTTTTAAAAATAAAAAAATACCTATTAACAGCACTACATCAATAAACCAAAACTTCAGAGATATGCACTTAATCTTAAATAAATAGCATCACCTTTTCTGCAACTTTATATGCTTTTTTCAGAAATATTATGGAGAATATACATATTGCCATGGTTATTTCATAGTTTCATAGTTATATACTAGGCTAACAACTACCAGGGCCTTTATAAGCCTAGCCATGCAATCCAACCCAATTGTGTCCATATGTATCATGGGAATTTATTAGGGGGTATGCTAGTTAGGAAGTTTCTAGAGGTTATGCTAGGGGCATGTTAGTCTGAGCATTACTGTCTGCCTCTGTCTATCAGAAATGTGGGCTAGACCTGGGGTCAATTTCTGATTTCCCATATTGGTCAAGGTTACATTTAAATGGGGTTAGGGATGGACTCTGCTTCACATGGATGGGAAGCCTGTTCCAAAGCACTGGGATCCTCTGAGACACATATCTACCTCCCCAATATGTCTTATTTGTGTTTCAAGCAATTTTAAATCATTGGATCTAGTTTTCTGATGTGGTTCATTTTGTGGATGTGCAAAAGGTCCATCAGAGCTGGCTCCAAGGATGCCTTGTATGCCAGGCATAGATCACCGCTCAGTAACCTGTTGGAGACAGAAATACTATAAAGATGCTATTTAAGAGTTCTTAGTGTTTTCACTACTCATTTGTACTTCAGGAGATAGTTTATATAACTTGCAACAGCTGGCACTACATTGTGGGGATCCAGAAAAGCAATGGCATCTTCCTATATTCTGTACTTTTTCATCAACCTCTGGTATTTTTAAGTCTGATAAGTACAGATTACACGTTTGTATATGGCTATCATTTGAAAGTAAAGTTAAAACAAAAAAGTACAAACAGATATTTTTCTGATTGGTCACACACACACAAAATAGTACTAATGTGCGACAAAGCACTTAAAAAAAAAGCACTTCAGCATACATCCTGCTTCTCAAGTATTCATTTTATAGAGTCACATCTAACACTTTACTTAAAAAAGATAGTCATTAAGCAGGTTTGTTCTTCTTTCAGCTTTTCCCGGTTAGGGGTTGCCACAGTGGAACTCCGGTCCGCTAATGACTGGCAGTAGATTTTTACGGTGCTGAGGTACCAGCTCGATGCCCAACCTTCAACGAAGGCATGCCCATTCTATGCATGTCTTTCGAACAACACTCAACCACGGGGAGGACATGCAGTCTAGCATTGTTGCCTCACAGCAAGAGGTTCTCCTGTTTGATTCTCGGCTGGAGCACCTTCTGTGTGGAGTCTGCATGTCCTCCCCGCGGTCAAGTGGCATTCAAAAGGCATGCATGCTTACTAAATATACAATATCTTTTTTCAAGGCTTTCCAAGAAACAATGATTGGTTGAGTGACATGCTCAGAGTTAACCAATAGACAAATGAAGGCTAACAGTATCAAACCTGTGACTGCAGCAAGGTCTATGCCAAACTGGCAAACAAAAAAACAATGCACCACATATAAAAAACAAATCAAAATACCAGCTTTATATAATATGCATCTGAATATATTATTAATATTAAAATCATCTCACAGTGATATTACTTTAAAATTGTTTGCTTATTAATATTGTAAAGGCAACTGTTTTGTTCAATGAAACAGCAACACTAGAAAAGTGCTGTTTGATACTGCCTAATGGCTGTACTTATTACTTCAACAGTTGAAGCAGTTTACTGTAAGTCTTCAAAGAAGCATTAGCATGTACACCTTTTCTTATCTTCTGATCACATTCTAATATAAATGCTTATCCAAATACCAATAACAAATAGTTTCAAAATAAATAGTAAAAATTCATTTTAGTACAAACCTAATTCTGAAATAGTGGCACTGTTAAATAGCTAATTTCTGGTGTTTCTGTTTTTTTTTAGTGAAGTGATAATGATATTATTTCTATAATATTAATAAAGAGAAAAACAAAAATGATTTAGAATTTGATAATATTATGCCTAGTATTTTTGCATGTTGTATACATTTTTGTGTTGAGTCAGTGGCTCAACGGGTAGCATACTCACCTTTAATGCTAGAAGAGTAGGTTCTATTCCCACCCCAGCTGATTAGCTGCTGACAATGTAGTGTAGTAGTAGGGGGTGCTGCATTCCTGAGTGGGTCTTCCTTCAGCTGAGATGGTAAATAGAGATCCCATTTGCTTGAGTTGGTGGTAGCTCAGCTGGATGTAAAAATTCCTGTGGCACATACCGAAAAGAGTAGAAGAAGTTCCCTGATGCCCTGCCCAAATTTCCTCTAGTTAAAATACCACCTCAAGTCTCCCTTGAAAAGAGTCTACTACTAGCCAAGTGGGACTAACCTGGTAAGCAAAGTATAAAAAAAGCAAATTTCTTTATTTTTATGGGGAACACTTGATGATTAAAAAAAGTGTTTTTGAGACAGAAGGGGGCAGTGAGGCCTTCTGCTTATAGTATCAGACCTCACTGCATCTCAGGGTGGTCCAGTATTCCCCAGTAATGCCTAGCACGTCAGGCATTATTACTTGCTAATGATGCAGTATACTGTCTAGTCTTTGAAGATGCAATTGAAGTGGTACAGAATATAGAGAGAGGCAGGAAAATAATAAAAAGTGATGATCTACTACAAAAGAACGAACTCTTCCTAGTGTCTTTCCCTATCATTCTCTTCCTCTCTGACCATAATAATGTGTTTCATCTTGCTTGTTACAATGTTTATGCAGATGGTCGTAACATTTCTTACTGACTATACCAATGTTTTTTTGAGTTTCTCTGTAAAATATTTATACAGCTAGACATAACTTAATATTGTTTTGTGACAAATTATTTTTGTACTGCTTTCATATGTCTTAGTGCGTTCTCTGTTTCTTACTAATTTTTCACGGCATGTATGCTTATTTCTTTGCATAATGCATAATCTTCTGTCTACTATAACCTTGTTTCATTTTCTATTTTGTATCGTGTGGAGCTTTTATTCCTAGACCTCCAAAGGAAAGGGGATTGTTTACTCAGCCAGATTTTCCCAGTCAACAAATGCTAAATAAAATAAAATAAATATTGCAAGGATAATAAGACTAAACTATCTGGGTACCTGAAAGGCCTCTGTGGATTAGGTAGAAAAGTTAAGGTTGGGGTTTAGGTGTTGACCTCTATATCTTGAGCTGAAAGGACTGGACAAACTTAATTATGATAAGCTTTAAGAACTGTGAATGTTGTCCTTATCAGAGTGGTTAGAGATAACATGGTTAGATTTACTAGAAGGATTTAAACAAACTGAGGGGACATTTGTGGGAAGTTTTGCCTCTAAGAGTAGGACAGCGGAGGGTGTTTTAGGTGAAGAGTTATGTACATGGCATAGTGACACACATAGTACATCACTTTGAGAAAATAGACACAAATATTAAATATTAAATTAATTGTTTCTGTGTTCCAAAAGCATAAGTCTCAACATCTTAGCAAAAGGAATCTGAGGAAAGCCAAAAATAATGGGGGTGGGGACAAAGGCCCAAAATACAGACACATTTTAATTAATATTCTTTTAAACTTAGAAAGTTGCTAGAATAAAAGATTTTGTGTTACCATGTATTTTCTGAGTTATATGAACTCTGAAATGCAAAAAAGTCTGTCATTATGTAGCTAATTCAATCCTCACTGAAATCCAGGAATAATACAACTGTATGGTAAGTGTATCAGAAATACAAGCCTGATCAAAATATATTAAGTAAATATAACTCTAAAAAGACCTCTTCGACTAATACTACTTTAATACATGCAGCTTGTGTAAATTCTTAAGTATGACAATTAAAGTGTAACTAGCATACACTAAGGACCAACGTAAATACTCTTATCTTTCAAAGTTTAATGAGTCGGTGGACTTTCTTGACTTCCTCAAAATTTCTCACTCTTGCTCTAAAAATTTGCATTACCATCTAGAGTCATGGTCATACCTTGTTAAGTTCTAACAATGTCATATACTGTTGTGTTTTATAACTTGCATTACATAGTGTATGCATTATCTTATCTTCTTCTGCATTTGTTAACAAATCCAATTTTCACTCTGTGCCTTTTAGCCTGGGTTATGGCTGATGAGTTACCAACAAGTCAGCATCCTGGGTTCATAAATATAAGGAAAATATACTCCCCCACCTAATCATATGTAATTCAGCAAGACATAACCATAGGAGCACCAGCTGGCCCCAGTGGAATAACCTATGGGACCGCAGTAATGTATATTATGGTGATACTCTTAGCAGTGCATGGATCCTTCTTCTCTGCTAATATATTGTTTAGCATGCAATACTTAATAACGCACTGGCACTGACCAAAAAAAAAAAATAATAACTCTGTTGCATGGTAGAAGAATCCATGCATTCAACAAATGTAGCATTTCACCAACTTTATAGCCACAGGACAAATTTGATGACAAGTGCAATCACTCCCTTCACCCATCCTGGCTGTGATGCCGTTATGGATTATAGTTAGCCATGAAGGTGGGAAGCAATACAACAGAAGCCATGTATGTACGAAAGTATACAAAGCATAATTCTAAGCATAGACATTCTGTACTCTGTTATACTGTAAAATCATACAATGTATTTATTTAGTTTTTTTTTTTGGATCGAGTTAGTCCCACTAGGTTAGTGACCGCTTTTCAAGGGAGACCAATGCTGACATTTGTGCCACTAGGGAAACATTTGGCCAAAGCATCGTGGAACTCCCCCTTTTCTTTCTAATAGGTACTGTGCAATCCTTTGCATTCACCTGAGCTGCCACCAACTCAAGTAGAGGGTGCCTTAGTTTAAAATCTCATCCAAGGGACAAAACACTCAGTTGTGCAGCAGTTCTTTTTGTCAGCAATCTACCAGGTATAAGATAAAACCCACTGCCATCTGCACCAAAGGTAACTATGTCATCTGTTGCACCATCTGCACTGCTAACAGTCAGTCGAGGGCTGCTTCCACTTTCTCTAGATCTTGTTGGGAGGGTGGCCTAATGGTTAAGGTGTTTGCCTTACAAACACAAGGTGCAGGGTTTGAGTCTCACAAGGGATAATTGGCTAAGCTTAAAACGTCTCGCAAGGGCAGTTAGCCTAGTATGAACCTAACCCAGCACATTAATATAACTGCTGGGCTGCAGAGGAGGACAGAAATGACATGGACCCCAGTTTGCATTTTACTACACCACTGTCTGTGATGTGCCATGTGCATTTCATAAAAACTGGGGATGAAAGAAATAGGGATGCTATTTGTACACTGAATGATTCATGTTTATGAATTGTAATCCTGAACAGTAACATACAATATACGATTCACAGAGTGCTTCTTCACCTAAGAAACAGAGCATCTGTGCACATTAGGGCCTGTATGTATGAATATACCATATTCACAATTAGTACCACTTGTAATGACCCACCACTGGACCAGTAATCAAGAAGCCTCAATCCTCACCACTGGCAACAGTGGGGGACATTCACTGAGAGGATGACAAGTACACACACAGTATTTCAAGATTCAACTCTCTGCAACAAGTGCAATTTCCCTTAAGAGCACACAGAGTCTAGGGCTGGTTTCTTCCTATTTCTCCAGATCCCCAATAAGAGTCTCCACTGACACAGTTATAGAGTTGAGACCTGACCTCAGCTGAGTGACCAAGCTAAGACCTCCAGCACCCTCTTAGTCCAACCACTGCTTCGTGTCCCTGCCCAAGTAGCTGACACAAACACACTCTTTGAGGTTTGATTTACACACATACACACACACACATACACACGCACATGCACACATGCACACACGCACACACACACACACACACACACACACACACACACACACACACACACACACACACACACACACACCTGGGAAAGGCTGGCACAGGTTTACTAGCTTTGCCCCCTTCTGCCCAGACTATAAGGTAGTTTCCACTGCCACCAGTCACTCCTTATTAGCTACTTTAAGACCCTTAACTAAGGGTGCCCAATTTTGCTGTGTAATATTAATAGTAATACAAATGGTAGTTTGACCAAAAGCAAGGCTATTAGGAATGACCCACACAGTGTCACCAAATAAATATGCAAGTACTCTCAAAACTTAAATATCTTTACACAGATCAGCCACAATGAAAGGTTTAAATATATTTAATAATAAATAATAAAAGAGCAAGACAATATACTAAATATACATCAATAGTGACATCAGAGTTGAAAACCACAGGAAATATTTAAAACAACATTGTAGGACAGTCTCAAATAAATAAAGAAAAATATCTAAACTATGTTTCACTATATTCTTGACTGAATCTGAGAGAATTATACTATAACCTAATAACTTACTATTAGAGCAAGGCAGATGTGTGGTGAATGGGTCTTCTTATTGCAGGTCTAAGACAGAATACAGAATGATCTGTCTCACTAAGAGATTTCTCAAATTAATATCTAAAATATTACTGCGGGGATAGCTTCCAGAATGACATAATTTCTGGTCATCTGACTTCTAGTTCCTAGACCAAAACCCCCATTGCTAGAAGCTGACAGCATTTAGCATCTACATGTAAAAATATACAGACAAGTGCTTTTCCTTGGATCTTTGGCAAATGCTGGAAGTCATAAAACAATTGCATTTCTTCATGCTTCAAAAGTAGCAATTAGTTGACTCCAAAGACAATTTAGAAAGCTTCCTAGTACAAACCTTGTGTCTGTAGCTGCATTGAAAATGTGAGATATAGCCTCTTTATTGCATCATATAAAGTAATTCAATTTCAGATATTTTTCTAAAGTTTGCTGGACTGAGGTTAACCCTCCAGTTTCCTCTGTTAGGCATATATATTTAAACAGTTACAATAGTGCAGATACATTTCTGTCCTCTTCCAGTAGGGCACACTGTGGTTAGATTTCAAACAGCACTTTACAAAATACCTTTTGAACACAAACATCCTTACAGTGCAGTTTGACATACACATGACATACAGTTCTAATACATTTGTAACACAAGCATCTTATATAAACCATTTTGATATTCACCAATGACATATCATTATTTACAAACTTCAAGCTAGCTATGCTGGCAGTATCTCCTTTCATCATACCACTAATGGTCCAGCATTCATAATAATCAAAATTAATACTGTGAAAAAATAACAATGAAATAACTCTGTCCATTGTCTCATGGTTGATATGTATGATCTGACATTTTAGATCTCATTTGGAGTATGTGTCTGCACTGTAAGATTGTTGACTACATGTTGGTTTGATCCTATAAGTGGAAAATAAAAGCAGAAAATACTGTTTGAAAGGCAGTTTATCTTCACCATGGGTAAGAAATTAGTGTTGCACATATATGTTTACCTGTCTTTAATGGCTTGGAAAATGTAAGGATGTGGGGGAGATTTATAATCTGAAAAAAATATATCCCAGTGAGAGTTGGTGCTTTAATTAGAAAAAAATATCTCCTGAAATGTTTTAACTACAGGGTTAAATGATATAGATTTCACCAGTTTACTAGATTATAGTTATAGTTAAAATATGCATCATGATTTATGCTGTATAACTCAAAAGGGCATGAGTGTAAGAATATCTGCATGTAAATACTACTGACAGTTTTTGGCAAACTATGGTAAGATGCTTAATCTGTATGTATGTATAATTGTAGTGCACTTCTCCCCTCTCTCAAAGCATCAGAAGGATTACAAACACCATTTTAAAAACGAAACTTATTGAGCATCTAACCTCTACAGCTAAATGCAAAAACTTGTTTTAGTTTCCTAATAATGATATTTAAAATGATTTTAGTCCATTTCTGGTGTATCACTGCTAAAAATCAGTATTTGTTATTATATGTTTTTATACTTTTTCAAATGCTTTATTTGCATGCATGCTAGGGATACATATTGTAAATAATATTTTTCTTGGTCAATAGTATTTACTTAAGTCTTCAAATTTGATAATTTACTGTTTGATATTTGCAATAATGACTGTTATTTTATATTCTATGCTGACCAAAATCTATACTCGATAGTTTTTTTTTTTTTTGGGGGCTTTGGGCCAAGATTGTGATTGGAATGGTTTCATAAGAGCAGTTCATTTATCTATGTCTTAAACAATTGTATAAAAATAAATAACTATAGTATTGGTTTTATCACTATATTATTCATGCTTGAAAGTAGGAAAATCTGAAAATTGCAGGTTCGAAGCTCATGAGTAAGGTAGGTTACAATTTCTCAGGCTTTGCACAGAGAATTAACAGGATAAGTTCTTAGTGCTGTGCCTGTTGTTTCCCTCAGACTCAATTTGTCTCCTCTGTGGGTCAGAGCAAGCCATTTAACCTGGCAGTGCTCCTGGGTCACCCCTGAAAAGGGTCATTTGTATCCACTGGGCTAACCTGTTAGACAAATTAACAATCTTACTGCTGGTAGAGAACACAGCAAGCAGAGGTCTAGTCATCTGAGAAGTTTTTGTATATGATGTTAAGGGAATAACAAACTTCAAGAAAACTTTAACACTCTGTTTTATTAAGTGTGGATTGCTGCTCAGTTTTTGCCATATTTTGTCTTTTCATTTTTTTATTATCCTACTGTTTAATACACCAATAAAAATATTTGCTTCTGACAGAATAGTTTGTTACAGATATTTTTCCCAGAACACCTGCACTACATCAGATTCTTTCTCCATGGTACTATCACAACTGGGTATGGTGTCTGTGAAACAGCCACAAAGACAGATTATATTTCAAGTCAAAGTCAAAGTAAACTTTATTGTCATACAGATCAACACAGAGGAAAAAGTGCATGTCACTACATGAAATTTTGATGCTTAGGCTCATACCATAAGAATTATAATTTACAGAAGGAAGATTAATAATAATTTAAAAATACTGAAAATGGAAATCAAAATAAAATCTAAAAATAAATATAATAAAAAATAGATATAAATTTGAAAGTTTTTACAGCAGAAACAAAAACAATACAACAACATTAACAGACTTAGTAGAGATATAAGGATATATAACAAACAGTACTATAAAGAAAGACAACATATTTAAATATATTCTGAAGGGCAGATCTTTGCATATTTATTTATGTTTTGAATGCAGGTACCACTGTACATAATTATCATCATTAATATATTTTTTGACATGGCAGTTTTGTTACTATTTCAGCCATGGAAGTCTTGTCTACATTGGCATCATTCACAAGGAATTTGAACATTTATTTTAAAATGTATTAAAATTGTTCAAATTAATATTGTCGCCTCACAGTAAGACACTGTCCGGTTCGATTCTCAGCTAGAGCGACTTCTGCGTGGAGACATGCGTGAATGGGCGTACCTTCGTTGAAGGTTGTGCGTCAGGCCTGGCAAGCCGGTACGTAAAAATCAACTGCCAATCATTAGCGGACCGGAGTTCCGCTGTGGCGACCCCTAACTGGTAAAAGCCAAAAGACACAAACAAAATTGACAGTTAGCAATGCTGCTTCCTTTCTCTTGACCAAGGATGGAGTCAAAGATGCAGTCTGTAAGCAACAAGCCACAGTCTGAGCAGTGTGTCGTGATTTAAGAGTTCCTCAGTTACATATTCAGTACATATTGCGTTCTTTAACTTTTACAAAAAAACAACACAAAAATCTTAATGAAGCTTTACATTTAGCTAAGTTACAAAAAAGACTGAACCCATGATTGCCATTTTTAATGTTAATTGTGATTTTTACTATTTTTGATAAATGTGCACTTTTACTTTTATTCTGAAGAATAAATACATAAAGATTTTTTGAAAGGTTGTGCAGTGATAAAAACTCACTATTCTACAAAT
>NC_056729.1:1622620000-1622680000 GCF_019279795.1 Protopterus annectens
TGACCTAATGGTTAAGGTGTTTGCCTTACAAACACAAGGTGCAGAGTTTGAGTCTCACAAGGGATAACTGGCTAGGCTTAAAATGGCTTGCAAGGGCAGTTAGCTTAATACTAATCTATGAACCTATGTTCAGATAATGCATTCATTTAATTTAATTGTTTTCCTTGATAACTGAGCTAATAGTCCATTTCAGATTCTGGGCCACAACGGCAAGGGACATACAATATATTACGAAAGCTGGGTGATGCTGTCAACCAGAACATTTCTTAAAAGTGAGTGGAATTAGATTACCCAGAGGAAAAAAAACATACATAGGTTCATAGATTAGTACTAGGCTAAGTTTCCTTGTGGGCCATTTTAAGCCTAGCCAATTATTCCATGTGAGAATCAAACCCTGCACCTTGTGTCTGTAAGGTAAACACCTTAACCATTAAGCCACCCTCTCAACTTAATATATAGCTCATGTAAATTCTGCAAAGAGACTAACCAAATTTTAGAACTACACAACAAACCATGGAGATGTGAGGCTTCCAACAGAAACATTAAGAGTTAGTTTTCATAAACAAAAGCTCTAAAATAATTTAGAAGCACCTTAAAAGATGATCTGGTCATAAATGTATGCACATGTAGGAGAATGTTGATTTGTATCATGCAGTATGACTGATAAAGGAATTGTAGATAGCAGATTTTATTGATTGATAAAGGAATCGTAGATAGCAGATTTTATGTTGTACCCCTAAGTAAATTGTGCTTATTTTACTTGGTCATCCTCTGGGCATAGTTAGAACTTGTTTGTACATAATGAATCTTTATGAATATTTCTTAAGATGTTTCACCAAGCATGTATGTTCAATTCACAAATGAAATAACTTCAGAAATTATTAAACCCAGATTGTCCTAAAATTTAGTTACCTTTTAATTCACTTTTATAGGATATGTAGTGACAATACCTGTACATTTAGAAATAATGATAATACTGACATAGAAACAGAAACATGAGCTTGGTAAATGGGATTGGTCGCTTGGTATGACTTTACTTACTTTCCCTTTGATAGGCTGCACAGCATAATCATCATGTTAAAATCACAGGATAGGGAATCCTGGGAATTCTAAGGAATGGATTGTATGTTGCCATGTAGATTTCTGTAGTACTAAGCAGAGGCAGAGATGCCCATTTGAAACTATATGAAAAAGAGGAGACATTCTTTAAGTAGCTGGTCAAACAAGGTCAGTGGTTCTGAAAACTAATGGCCACTGCCATGCTCAAAATATTCAAAAGGGATGTAAAGATTTCCTTTTTCAAAACAGTGATGGATTCACTGAATTCTGTCATGGCAGAGCAATAAGTTATGATGACTCATCACAGTCACTGCCATAGACATTAGAAAGTCATTATGGAAGGAAAATTGGTGAAAGAAAAAAGTGGTCATTATGATGTCTGGACAATGATACTCTGTACATGGGAAGATAAACAAAATGTGTAGGCCAAGTTTTCATTTATCTCCTGTCAAAAGTTATGTTTCAGAATTCCAGTGCTGTATATGGACACTGCTCTGCATAATATTTATTTTCTAATAGACAGGTGTTAATCTTTTCATAGGCAGATGATGAAGAGGGAACAAGACAGCAGATAAGAGATATGCCTGAGCATTCAGCTTTCTGAAATGTAGAAGCAGATTTATTTGCTTTCTATTTAGTGTGCCTTTGGTAACTGGAAAAGATCCAGAAGACAAAGTTGCCTTTTACTGGGATGGTCTAAATGCATCCATTTGGCATAATATCTTGCTCAAGTTTAAACATTACACTACTGAAAGCAATGTGAATCCTGCACATTTCCAGGACATAACTCATTTGTAACTTATTCACTGAATGGTAGAATGGTGGTAAAATCTGTCTCACATTTCCAGTAGCTGGGGTTGCATTCTGATCTCTAATTATTGTCTGGATGTTGTTTATAATTCAAATGTTCTCCCTATGTGTGAATGGGATTTTTCTAGGTACTGCAATTTCTTCCCCTCGGTGTCCAATAAATACACTAAAGTAATATTTATACCTATAAAAAGTCGTGAACAGATTCATACTAGAGGGTATGAGTTTAAACCATTGTGAGGAAGGAGAGAAATAACAATCATTTTTGAACATTTAATAATCTATGACACACCTTGCTAGTCAAGATGATGGGCGTATCAGCCAATCCTGATTTTATGCATCTCTGAAGCAAAAAAGGATAAAGTATTTCAATGAACAGTACTGACAACTAGAGAAAGTGTGTATGTGCGTGTGTGTGTGTGCATGTGTGTGCATGTGTGTGCGCGTGTGTGCGCGTGTGTGTGTGTGTGTGTGTGTGTGTGTGTGTGTGTGTGTGTGTGTGTGTGTGTGTGTGTGTGTGTGTGTGTGTGTGTGTGTGATTGTGTCAGAGGGGTATCACTGAGCCATAATCCGGGAAGCTATTTTTGCTTTTTGTTATAGGCTCAGTAGTGAAACTGTTATGTCTGGTGATACCTCATTACCTGTAGATATCAATCTGGCTACTTTCAAAGAGTAAATCCCTTTATCCGGAGATTGCGCCACAGTGAAGTTGGGGAAATTGGCAGTACTGCTTGATATACTGTTGATAAAGTGAGAGTTGAAGAGACTGGCTATTTGTGATGGATTTTTATCAGGGTATGGACATGTATTGCTTTTAGTACTGGGGCTTAGGAGTGAGGATGTCCAGAATTTCCTAGGGTTCTACTTATTATTGGTTTGAAGTTTTAGATAGTACTCGTTTTTTGTCTTTTGTCACTTGTTTTTTGACCTGATTACAGAGTTGTTTGAAATGTAACAGGTCTGGAAGTTTTTTTTATTTTTAGCCATTGTTTCTATGTTTTATCCCTAGTTAACATTAGTTCTTTAGTTGGCTTAGTTAACCGTTGAGAATGGTTGATTTTGATTCTTTTTACCCAAGGAGGACTGAGACTGTTTAGAGTTTCTAGAAATGTTATATTAAAATAATTAACTTCAGAATCTAAAAGTAGTATTTTTAGGATGTTCCAGTTCAAATTTTTAATATAATGATAAATGTCTAAGGTTTGAAGTTGGTCAGATTCTGTATGTTTTTTGTCATGATGTTCCTTTTGTGAGGAGGGGACTGTTCTATGAATAAAACAGGGAGATGTTCACTAAGTGCATTTCGTAGAGTACCTGCTGTGGAGATTTTGCTTGGATCAGTGACCAGTATCCAGTCTTGGATGGAACGTCCTTATTACTTTTATTGAACCTTGTTGGAGTTGTGATAATTTGGGTGAATTGAAATACGTTAATGTTAGAGAAAGGGAATTTAGAGCAGAAATTTAGCCAGTTAATATTGATGTCTCCCAAAATGATGGTTTGATTTTTGATTGCATTAGAGATCCAGGCAAGGATCTCTTCCAGAAGAGGTATTTTATTGCCAGAGGGTATATCTATAACTAAGATACATATTATTTTGGAGTTGTTTATTTTTAGAAAAGAAATGAGAATTTTGGCTTAAAGAACTGTGGAATACTGATTGAGTATGAGGTTATATTGTAGGTGCTAGGGAAAAGAAGTACTATACCACCTCCTTTTTGTGAAATCTATCTACCTTTATGGCATTGAAGCCTGGAGGGAGAAATTCAGAGTCTTTTATAGTGGGTTTGAGCCAGGTCTCGGTAGCAGCAATGATATCTGGTTGAGTGTGGAATACCCAGGCATGAAAGTCTGTGATTTTGTTTCTAATACTTTGGAAGTTTAGTGTAACAACATTTAAGGATTTATAGGAGCTAGGGCTGGGATAGGGAGGAAATGGGTCTTCGATTAGGATGGATATCACTGCATAGGTGTAAGTTTGAAAATACGGAGGAGTAAACTTCTCTTTTTGATCTACTAAAGAGATTCTGGCTATATAGCGTAGTGCATTGTAGTGGAAGAATTATACATTTTTGGAAGAGCAGTGGGCTTCTCAGTTAGAGCATCTTCTGTGTGTCGACATGCGTGAATGGGCGTTCCTTAGTTGATGGTTGTGCATTAGGCCCGGCAAGCCAGCACGTAAAAATCTACTGCCAATCATTAGCAGACCGGAGTTCCGCTGAGGTGACCCCTAACCGGGAAAAGCTGAAAGACAGTTTAGTGGGCTTATTTGATATAGGGGGATATATTAGAGTAGCTCTGTGATGGATTAGATTAGAAAGATATGACAGATGTAGGTTTAGAGAGAGAGAAGAAATAGAGTTTAGTTCTGTATAATTTGACAACAGAAAGAGAAGTAGGGTTAAATGAGAGAGAAACAATATATTTATACTTGTGAGAGACATTAAGGGAAATAGGTAAGAAGTGGCTCTAGTGAAGATATTTGGTTGAGAGTTAAAGGGAAACAAAGGATTTGAGTATACTAGAAAGTAACAGATGATATAGGGGAGTGCAAATAATAGTATGTGGAGGGCAGGGAGGTTTCACGAGGTGACGTTGAATAAGATATAGAGATATAGTTAAGCTAGGGGACACTAGGTAAGGAGAATAATAAAAGATATAAAATAAAGAGTTGTGTTAGTTCTTGTTAAGTATGGATGAGGTAGTAGTAGGGAAAGGTTGGGTTATGGAACAGAGGTGATTGCTATTAAGTATTAAGCTGCAGTAGAGTTTGGGTTGTGGTAAGACATGGGTGTGGAGGGGGGATGTAGGAAGCAGTATACAAATAAAGAGAATGAAATAGATAACGTGGGACCAAGAGGTAATTGTCGTGAAGGGATTGGTTGGTTTAGGAAGAGTGGGAGTAGTTAGGTGTTACAAGTTTAGGAGTAGTGGGGATGTGTGGGAATTGGGGGGTAGGGTAGGGGACCAGAGTGAACCCGAGAAAAGTGAGGGCAAACAGATTGGGCTGGACCCGATCACAGCTACCTGACTTACTGCAAGAAAATCCTGGTTGGGAGGGTGGTTTAATGGCTAAGGTGCTTGCCTTACAAACACAAAGTGCAGGGTTTGAGTCTCACAAGGGATAATTGGCTAAGCTTAAAATGGCTCGCAAGGGCAGTTAGCTTAGTACTAAACTATGAACTATGAAAATAATCAGTAAGTAGTGCAGCATAATGGAGTGTTTGCTTTTGCAGTAACTATTAAAGAACAATGTGTGGGAGATGGGTTAAAAAGAAGAAGCAATGGTGAGAGACTAATCATTAAACACATAGTGTATATGTTAAAAATAAACAGTCAGCTGAATAAGGACATAGTAAAATTAGCAGAAGTTAAAGATAAGAAGGGATGAAACAAGTTAAATGGACTGTAGGTTTATGTAAGTATTTAAGATTTCTGTGAAAGAAAAATATTAGGACGTAGTATATTTAAGTGAAATATAAAGGTTAGGAAAATTACAAGACTGATTGCTATTAAAAAGGTGGAGTAAAGATAGAATAGACCAAGGAGTATTGCTAAATCCTCCAAAATGAGTAACCTGTTTATATTATGAAGTAATTACTGGAGAGAAAATAACTAATGGAGAGGGAAAATGGAGGCCAAGAACATCCTGCTGATGTGCGAGGGAAACGTTTATGGGTAATGTAGGAACTATTTGAACCACATAGAGCTACATTTTGAAGTAGCTTCTATGATTCTGAATAGATGTTTCTTTGCAACTCAGCTGTTGAGCTTGAGGTTTGTTATCAGATAAGACTTATAACCTAGTAATAAAGGAGGGGATAAATGAGAGGTGGGTATGGTGAAAAGAGCCCAGTTACTGAATAAATAGTTATGTGTAGTCTGAAAGAGAGTAAAGAGATATGGCAGATATACTGCAGTTTAGAGAGAAATTGTTAGATGTAGAAGAAGGAAGCTATGTAAACAGAGAAGGTGGGTATCAGTTATAGCGAAACAGGGATGAGCTCAACAGAAAAGAATTGCCTGCACTAAAGCAAGTTCCCTACAAAATCTAAAACAATATTATAAAGCAGAACCAAACAGATAATGTAATCACATATCCAACAAATAATGCAATAGCACAGATTCCCTAGAAGGTACAGCTTCTAACAGACTAGTAACCAGATAACTTGTCACAGCATATTCAATTAAACAGCAAGTAGAAGTATTACAACAGTTAAATGCCGCAATACATATAATCTAGAAGTTCATTTCAAATGCTCCTAAATGTGCACATCAGCTGGTAAAAACATTGCAGAAATACTAACAGTTCAAACACAAACTATTCAGCATATATATTAGGCAGATGATATGTGCATGAGTGTATTAGAATCTTAAGGCTAGAAAGTCGCTTGCAAGTTGTTGCGCTAGCATATTAGCATACTCATAGACTTGAGATTGAATGAGTTTACTTAAATATGCAAAATGCATTTGAAAAATATACCTTAAATCAGTAAAGTTTCCATAAAAAAACAGCATAATCTGCTAGCGGCACTCGCACATCACCAGAGAACACATACAGGGGACTCCAGGTAAAGCAGGAAAGAAAAAGATGGCACAGAACACCAGTACTGAATTTTAAATGGTGATAGGCATCATGGGAAGAAGAAAAGGAAAGTAAAACAGTGTAAGCTGGAATGGGATTACTCAATAAAGCCAAAAAATAAAGTAAATGGGTACACCCGATCACAGCTGTCCAACTTACAGCAAGAAAACAGTCAGTAAGTAGTGTAGCATAATCAAGTATTTGCTTTTGCAGCAACTATTAAAGAGCAACATGTGGGAGGTGGGTTAAAAGAAGAGGCAATAGTGAGAGACTAATCATTAAACATGTAGTGCATATGTTAAAAATAAACAGTCAGCTGAATAAGGACAAAGTACAATTAACAGAAGTTAAAGGTAAGAAGGGCTGTAACAAGTTAGATGGACTCAATGTTTTGATATAAGTATTTAAGATTTCCATGAAAGAAAAATATTAGGACGTAGTATATTTAAGTGAAATACAAAGGTTAGGAAAATTACTAGACTGATTGCTATTAAAAAGGTGGAGTAAACATAGAATAGACCAAGGAGTATTGCTAAATCCTGCGAAATGAGCAAACTATTTATATTATCAAGTAATTACTGGAGAGAAGAAAAACTAATGGAGACGAAAAATAGAGACCAAGCGCATCTCAGTGATGTGCACGGGAGCTGTTTACAGGTAACAGGTATAGAGCAGATAAATAGTTACATATAAAACATACATTAGTTATATGTGGGAACTATCTGAACCACATGGAGCTGCATTTTGAGGTAGCTTCTATACTTCTGAATAGATGCTTCTTTGCTAGTTGGGTGTTGAGCTTGAGGTTTGTTGTCAGATAGGACTTAATACCTAAAATCAGTAATGTTTCCATAAAAAGGCATAATTTTCTAGTGGCACTTGCACATCGTATGGGGGAGTCCAGGTAAATCAAGAAACAGAGAGAAAAGACAATCTTTTCTTCTGACGTCATTCTCTAAACCTCTATATTCCCAAGTGTCAGCAACTATAAGCTGCTTAAATCATTAACTTTTCTTCAAAATGGAACAAAATACAAATATAAAAACTTGTGTCATGATGTTTAACAGTACATGTTCTTAAAACTGTAAACAAGTATGGCTACTAGTTAAGGTTCATTGTAAATCTTCCTCTTTAATTTGCACTCTGACTTTTCAATGGATTTATAGTAAATTTGTACTTAATAACTTGTCCTAGCAGGCAAGTTAATGTCTAAAAGCAATGTCCTGTTCAGTTAACTAATGGTGGTAATAGTTCTCTTTGCTTTTGTTCCAAACCACAGTAACTCTGTTGGGGGCCTCGGTCCTTTGCTTTGAAGTTTGGAGTACATTGGAAAAGGCTCCTGGACTCTGTGGGAACATTAGGAATCATCCATAACATTTCAGCAAGCCTGCAGCACTTTATGACAGGGTCTATCAGTTTTACAAAATACTAGCAGTTAGCATTTTACAATGGGAAACCCTACAATGTGCCTTCTGAGTTAAAGTGCAAGCTAATTTTAATAGAATGTTTTCCATTTAAACCAAATTATCCCTAGACTTCTGAATGGATGACAGACAACAAAGAGTTTGTAAAACAATTGAATGAAATGTTTCCTCTGCAAACTACATGTTGTAAAAAACTTATTAAGATGTTCAACAGTTTTGTGACTTGTGAATTTACAGTAGTACTGTTTAATGAACTGTGTTGTAAAGACGAGCTTGCAAAACTAATGTGTCAAGATATAGATACCAGCCTTTACGCGTTTAAGTTTTCAAGTTCATAGGGTGAGAGTTCAAGTCTTCTGTTGAGTAACTGGGCTATTTCTTCCTGCTGACATGCAAGCATAATGCTATGCTATGACACTACTGCATTATGTTCTAAATAAGAACATCTACCATCTTCAGAAAAAGACATTCAATTGATATGAGGTGCTTTATCAGTTATTATTACACTGTTCATATATTTCTAGTACATTTGTCAAAGAGTATAGTGTTACAACACAGTGCTTTGGAAAATATTTCTTCTTTCTTAAACACTTTCTGTATTAGTGTCTCAACAGGTAGCACATACAGTGTTGATGCCAGGAAGCTCAGAAGACTATGGATTATAGCCTCATACCAGGTACTTATATTCATGTTCCAGTACTGACAATACAGTGTAGTATAAGACAGTAGGTGCTGCACACCTGAAAAGTCAGTCGTTAGATTAATACTAAACTAAGGTCCAATCTGCCTGAGTTAACAGTAGGTCAGGTGGTATAAAGGAAGGCACTTACTGAAAAGACCAAATACTTTCTTCAGTGCTGCTGTTAAATGCTGCCTCACTTCTTCCCTAAAAACAGACACATGTCCAGTATGAGTAACCTGGTCAACAAATGTAAGTAAGTAAATAAATAAATGTTAAAGCAGTGTGGCTGTTCTGCACATTGGCTGAGTTAGTTAAGGCTTTTGAGTCAGAGCTCAATGGTCTGGGGTTCAGTCCAGTGCTCAGGACACTGTCTTTGTGGAATATTCACATTCTCCTTGTATTTAAATTTTTTTTTTTTTGGGTACTCCAGTTTTTGCTACCTCTCAATAGATAATACTAGTCTGGACACTTAAAAAATCTGCATGTATATTGAATTTACTCTTGCCCTTTTGGCCTGAGCTATAGCTAAGAAGTGTCTGATAGAGACCAGCTCACTTACATAGTAAATAATTAATGTACTGAATGGCTTCTACATGTGCTCATTATAACAGCGATATTACAACTTCACAAACATTCTGCCATTCTCTGGCAGTACAATATTAGATTTAAGGACAGTGTATTCAAATGAGTAGAATAGAATGACAGAACTATCTTTTTTGTTCATGCTACCATCTATAAACTATGTGTTATTAACTTTTATCCTCCTTTGGCCATTAAACTCCCATCTTTAACATAATTCGCTCTTAGCTCCCAAAATATTTACTTATTTATACTTTGTTGACTGGGTTTCAGAGGAGACCAGAGATGATATTTATACTAATGGGGAAATTTGACCAGGACATTGGAAAACTTCCCACTCTCTTTTTAATGGGTGCCATGGGATATTTTACATCCACCTGAGTTACTACCAATTCAAGCAGATGGGAACTTGGTTTAACATCTCATCCAAAGGACAACACACTGAGGAGTGCAGCACCTCCCTTATGCTGCACTACAGTGTCAGCAATCCAGCTACCTGGTATGTGAATAGAACCCACAGCCTTCTGCACCAAAGATGAGGTTGCTACCTATTGCACCAGACACATACGATTGGTCATACTCTTGGGTCAATGACCATTTTGTCACTTTGTCACTGAAATGAATTTATTATTTATTTGTTTATTGATTGATTGATTGATTTATATATGTATGCATGTATGTACATATGTTGTCCGGGTAAATCCCACTAGGCCACTAACTTAATTTCAGGGAAGACCTGAAATAGCGTTTTCTAAACTGCTACTTGGAACTCTGTTTCCTCTAAAATTAGAGTGGATGCAAAAGTAACATATAGTAATTGTATTTCTGCAATTATGTAACATTTGTCTTTGACAAAAATGAACTTTGCAATGACTGTAGACCTTGTATAATATTTGTCTCTCTGTTTCCATGCAAGGCATTTGTTTTACAAGATTGGTGGTTGGGGAAAGTCGCATAGTGATTAGTAAAGGAAAGCAGAAAAAAGTAATCAGTTTCAGTGCTATGGGTGATAAGATTTTGGATATGTTCTAAATATACCTTTTTCCTTTTTAATGTCCTAATACTACAGAAAAAATATATATGTGCAGTATTTTAGCTTCAAGCTTTCCATGATGATAGTGTTTTTCTGAACTTTGCTGTTGTGGCCACTTCTCTTTCTCACCGTGAAAATCCATTTTGTACACTGCTTTTTCAGTATGCTGATTTGTATATTTAAAAGTAATCATATACAACATGCCATGATGGAACACTTCTGCAAATATATAATGTAATTCTTGATTAATTAGTACTTCAATTTAATATCATTTATTTTTCTTAGAACATATTATTTCCAGTTAAACTCTGGATTTTGATCACAAATCGAAGCACACATTTCAAAAATAATATACAGTGGTAGTGCAGGCAGATTTACCCTAAACCATAATGCAATGTATATATCAAAAATATGGAGCATTAAAAATATCTCTTCAGGCAGTCATTAATTTTTGTAACCTGGGAAAGTACAAAAGACAGTGACTGCTAACTTACACGAACAAAATGAATGCAAGCATGAAAAATATAGAACGGTAAACTACAAACTATGTCGGCCTGGATTCAACATGACACATTAATGGATTCAACATGACACATTAATGGATACATACAGTGGATTATAGCAAACTAACCCTTGCAGTGACCTGTAGCAGTCTGTATAAAGAACGTCCATCACAAAACCAATGAGAAAAAGGCACAGATCGCTCCTTTGAAGAACGGGCAGTATTGATTGACAAAACAAATATGTGCTTTTGCTCTGTTATTCAAGAACTAAATCGTACTGAAACAATACAGTGGATTATGTGTGAACCAAATGAGTTTGGCTTAAAAAAGTATTATGTAACTATCATGTTTGTTCAGCATGGGCAAAGCAAAGGGTGGAGGTTAGGTGTGATATCAGACAATTGGCAGGTAAGGGTGGGGCAGATTAAAATGACCTCTCTTTTTACTATTATCATATAGACTATCAAAGACCAGACAGTGTGCCATAGAATAAACAGGATCCAGTTGAGGTGGTCTGGGCACTTAATGGGGGTGCTTCCTGATCACCTCCCAAAGCAGGAGTACAACACATGGTCCAATGGCAAGCAACCCTGGACACATTGGACAGATTACTTCTCTCAAATGGTATGGGAATGCCTTGGCATCCCTCAGGAGGAGCTAGAAACTATAATTATTGTTGGGGATAAGGATGTCTGTTTTGTCCTGTTCAACAATCCCTCCAGGGTAAGTGGTTTATAAAATAGATGGCTGGATAGACTGAGGTAATTCCAATGGCTGACTGCTAAGGCAACTCAGACAGCATAACAAAATATTTGCTATTCACATTACAGCATAAGCCACTACACTCAAACATAAGGTGGTTCTGTTTACAGTTTCATAGGAACATAGGTGTTTACTAGACTAACAGCCACTGGGGCCTTTTTAAGCCTAGCCATGCATCCCAAACCACTGAAAAGTTTTGGTACCCTTGATAAGTATAAGCAGGGGTTTGGAAGATGAACCATTTACAAGCTACCTGTGTCCATTAGAGACATAGATGCCAAACCAGGAATGAATTTCCTGTTCCCATCCAACTATCCAAGTTACACTTAAATTGAGTTAGGGAGGAACTCTCCTTTACAAGGATAGAAAACCTGTTCCACTGACGGGGTAATATCTGGGATACATTCCTGTTTCTTCTGCAGGTCCTATTTCTATCACAGGCAAGGTTTAAGTCTTTAGAATAGGTTCATAGGTTCATAGGAAGGTACTAGGCTATCAGCCCAAGGGCCTACGTATGCCTAGCCAACAAGGTTCCCTGGCTTACTCCACCCAAGAAAGTTATTTTCCTGTGCCACTGTTGAGCAGAGACACAGAAGTGATCCCCAGGGTGTATTTCCTATTTCCCATCCACTCATCAAGATTTTTCTTGAAGAGTGCTAATGAAGAACTTTGTTTGACATAGATGGGTAGCCTGTTCCAGAGTATGGGAAGTCTCTGGGACAGGAATCTATCCCTCCAGCATGTCCTGTTTATTGTGGTGACAAGGTTTAGGTCCCTAGAGCATGTAGCTTGGAGGGATTGGGATTTCTTTAGGTGTAGCATGTCCAACAGCTCTGGGTTTGACATAGCTTTATCTGTTAGGCAGAGATCACCTCAGAGTGCTTGATATGCTACAGAGTAAAGCTGGAGTTTTTTGAGGTGTTCAGTGTAGGGCATTTGTTTGAGGCCAGTAATCCTCTTTGTGAGGTACTTCTGTGGCCTTTCCAGCTGCTGCAGATGTCTTGTGAGGTACATTCCAAAATGGGCATTGTACTCTATAATGGGTCTAATGAGTGTCGAGTAGAGGGGAACAATGACCTCTTTTTTCATGGATGAGAAACCTTTTATGATGAGGTGTGCCATGTAGAAGGACTTCCTGACTACTGTGGTGATGTGACTATCAAAGGAGAGACTACTGTCCACCTGGGTCCCAAGGTCTCTTATCACACATTCGGTGTTAAGTAGATTGCTGCCTATGTGGTAATTCATGGGTACAGAGTTTTTACCAAAGGGGATGACACTGCATTTTTTGGCATTGCACTTGAGGCCATGGCTTTGACACCAGGCATCTGTCTCAGCGAGGCCCTTTTGTAGGATGCCCACAACATTTGGGGACTCGACTATGGCTCCTAGTTTGCAGTCATCTGCGAACTTCGTTAGCCAGAGGCCTTCTGTGTTAGCCTGTACTTCAGAGAAGTAGATACCAAACAGGAGAGGTCCCAGGACGGAACCCTGTGGTACTCCACTTGTCACTGCTTTGAGGTCAGATTTGGAGTCTGCAACTTTTACAGTGTGGGTTCTGTCAGTGAGCCAGTTGGCAACCCATCTTGTGACGTAGGGATTTATACCTAGTTTAGTGAGTTTAGCTATAATTCCAGAATGGGGGATGGTGTTGAAAGCCTTGGTGAGGTCAAGATAGGCTGTATGAACCACTTTACTCTCATCTACAGCTTTGGTGGCTGCCTCAAAGAAGTCGATCAGGTTCAGGAGGCATGATCTGCCTTTCACAAACCCAAACTGGGTGGGATCCAGAGTTTGGAGGTTACCAATGTCTTTGTTTATGAGTTCCTTGATGATACGTTCCATGGCCTTGCAGACTAGGCTCATCAGACTAACAGGTCGATAGTTCCTGGGATCAGTGGTGGCTCCCCCTTTGTGGAGTGGGATAACTGTTGCTGTGCACCATTCAGTGGACACAAAGCCTAATGCAAGGCTATTATTGAACATGGTGCTTAATTGGGAGCCAGTTCATTCTGAAATTCATGTAAAACACAGCCTGGGATGTTGTCCGGTCCCATGGATGCTGTGTTTTTGGCTTTAGAGAGTGTAGCTTTTACCTGCGTAGTTGTGATTACAGGGACACTGCATACCCATGAATGGGTAACTCTGGTGTTGATTGTTTTGCAGATATGCAGGAGGTCCATCAGGGTAGAGCCCGACAATGCAGGCAGATCGGGATTAACCCTTGCATTACTAGATGGGTAACCAACTGGCTCACTGACAGAACACAAGCTGTCAAAATTGGTGATTCCATCTCCACCAGTAGACCTGTCACCAGCGGAGTACCACAGGGGTCTTTGCTGGGCTCCTTACTATTTAGCATCTATTTTTTAGAAGTCCAGGCAAAAGTAGACAACCTTTGGCTCACCAAGTTCACTGAGGATTGCAAACTGGGAGCAATCACTGAGTCCCCAATGATGTCAGCATATTGCAAGAAGGGCGAACACAAACAAATGATGGATGCCAAAGCCATGGTCTAAAACTAAACGCAAAAAAAATGCATTATTATTCTTTTTGGCAAACAGAGTTCCCTACAAATTACAATATTGACAGCACCCCCTGACTTGCAACCCAGTGGTGCGAGACTTAGGAACAGAGGTCGATAGCAATTTGAACTTTGACCACCATGTTTCCACAGAGGTAAGGAAAGTCTTATAAGTAGTGTACCTCATAAGCAAGGGCATAGGATCCAGGTCAAGGGATGTTATAAATCCACTGTACTTGACCCTCATCAGACAATTAATAGAGTATAATGCACCCTTTTGCATGTATCTCACCAGACACCTGCAGCAGCTGGAGAGGGCCCAGAGGTTTCTCACTAAGAAAATACATGGACTCCAAACCATGACCTACCTGCACAGGCTGAAAACCCTATTACTTTACTCTGTGTCTTATAGGTTGCTGAGAGGTAATTTGTGCCTGGTCTAAAGGGCAATCTCCAACCCTACCCTAATGGAAATGCTGCACATCTGCAAGTCAAATTGCACAAGAGTCACTCGCTCTAGGGATCTCAATATAGTTTGTGACACTAACAGAACATGCTGGAGAGACAGACATGTCTCCCAGAGACTGCCACTTCTCTGGACTAGACTTCCTATTCACGTAAAACAGAGCTCCTCACTGACTCTATTCAAAAGCAACCAAGATAATTGGATGCGAGACTGCAAATCACCCCTGGGATGGCACCTTTGTCCCTCATAGACGGAGGTGGCCGATGTTGATCACAGACCTGCTCTGTTCATAAATTTGTAATGTGAACTACCAAAAAAGAACAAATGGAACTATTTGGGATTAACACGGCTAGGCTTGTAAAGGCTCTAGGGCCACTAGTCTAGTAAATGAATCTATGAATCTATGCCTTGTATGCCACACATAGATATCCCCTCAATAGCCTGTAGGAGACAGAATACATGGATAGGGTTTTGAAGTGGTCTGAATAGGACATGTTACTTTCACCCTGTATTCTTTTATTTATTTATTTATTTATTTATTTAGTTATGTATTTGGCATTTATTGATCGAGATAGTCCATCTGAGCTTGCGCCCTTTTTTCAGCGGAGGCCCAGGGAGAAAAGCTCCACTGTACAAAGTACAATTAAAAAATTCATAGTACCAGTTAAGCAAGCAATAGATTCACAGTACAAGATATGCAAGTAAAAATAAGAAGATAAGGAATAAATTCACAGTACAGGTTATGTAAGTAAAAAGAAGATAATAGGAGTAAAGTAAAATATAATAAACACAATGTAAGATTTATATAAAATAACATTAAATAGATGAACACTGCTGTACAAGTAAGGGAATTCAGCAAATGAGGCATTTCAAATAGGTAGTGAGTACTGAAGAGGTGAGTAAGAAAAAAGTGGCAAAATTGCAGAAAATTTGATTATGTAGGTCTAGTATGATAGCTATAACAGTTAGTGTGGCAAACTGCAGTGTGATGGGAAATTATGGGGGGTGGAAGAAAGAAAGGTAGTAGTGTCACATTACTGGGGGCAAGAATTTGGAGGGCTATGGAGAGCAGTAGTTGAATGTCATTGTAATACACAGGAAGTTAGAAAAGATAGCAAAACTGTAGGGAAGGAAGAAGTAGGAAGGGAAGTGAAGCAAAGAGAAGAATAAAGTAGAAAAGAGGGAGGTGAGAGTTTCAAGTTGGATGATTGCAGTGACAACTCCAGGTGCTGCTTATTGGCAAGTTCTGAGAGTTGTCTTGAATTCATAAGCATGGGTAATATTTCTAAAGTCTGTGGGAAGCTAATTCCAAGATAAAGCAGGAAGGTAGCTGTAGAGGTTTTGTCCAAAAGATTTTTTAGGTTTATGAATCTGTTGGAGAAATTGGTCTGAGCTTCTGAGGGAGAGAGGTAGGTTATAAAGGGAGACAAGAGAGGAAATGCTAGGGCAGGAGGAGGTCTTGTTTAAGATGGTGTGGATGATGAGACGTTGAGTATATAAGAGTTGGTTAGGAAACTCTAACTAGCTGAGTGTACTGAGTGCAACACAGTGGTATGATTTTGGTGTTAGGTTAGCTGCAAATCTGGCAACTTTATTGCATGTAGTTTCAAGTTTAGATAGTAGATGGAACTGCAAGTTAGTAAGCTTTTGAGAACTGTAGAAGAGGTTGGGAAGAAGATAAGCCTGGGTAAGTGAGATTCTGGAGTTGAGGGTAAGAAACATTTTGTTTCTATAAAGTAGGCCTAGTTTTTGGTGGGCTTTCTTTATACAATGATATATATAGAGGTCAAATTTAAGTTGGTAGTCAATAAATACTCCAAGAAGCTTTGCGTGGAGTTCAGATGAGATAGTAGTGTTGTTAAGAGAGGAGATGGTGAAAAAAGATTTAAGAAGGTAGAGAAATTTAGGTAGAAATAGCAGGAGTGTTGTTTTTTGGGGGTTTAGTACGTGTTGGTTGTTAATAAGCCATGTTTCAGTGAGGATGAAGAAGGTTTGAGTTAGGTTGAGCAGGTCAGAGGGTTTGTCAGCAATGGTGATGATACTGGAGTCATCCTCATACTGTATGAGGGATGACTGAGGACCGGACATGTTGAGTTGATTAGTAAAGATGTTAAAAAGAAGGGAGCCTAGAATTGAGCCTTGTTGGACTCCCATTTTTATAGGGAGGAAGGGAGAGAGCAGAGAGCCATTTGACGGCTTCTGTCTGTTAGTGAGGTAGATGGTAAACCAAGAGATAGTAGTAGGGGAGAAGATGGGTTGAGAAACTTTGGAGAGGAGGATGGAGTGGGAGACAGTGTCAAAGGCTTTTGAGAGATCTAAGAAGAGTCAGGATACTAGATTATTATTGTCTCTGGCTAGGGAGACAGATAGTTAGTAAAGGAAATAAGAGCAGTAGCGGTGTTGTGGTGGGGGCGGAAGCCATGTTGGATAGAGGTAATAAGATTTTATTGAGTGAGATAAGACAGCAGTTGTTTATGCACACAATCTCAAGAAATGTAGAGGGGAGAAAGTATGGCAATTGGGTGATAATTGGATAGTTCTACTGAGTTTCCAAGGTATGTTGTGGAATTTCTTCCAGAGATTTGGGACAGTGGATTCACATACTGAGTGATTAATGACTATAGATACTGGGTATGCTATGGAGTTAACGGCAGCCTTTAGGAAGAGAGATGGTAAATTGTCAGCTGATGGGAAACATGGTTTGAGCTTGAGAAGACAATTTTTAATGTAGCTAGTAGGGATGGGATTTAGTGACAGAAGGCAATTTTGTAGTTGGGGCTGGTGGGAGGTGAGGGATTGTTTGGATTGGATGTTGGCATAAGTTTGCTAATGGTAACTATGAAGTAGGTATTGAAGATGGAGGCAGTTTCTTGGGGTGAATTATTAGGGCAGGGATTTGGTGTTGAGGGCTTTCCTGGGTGGAGAATGTGGTTGAGACAGTGTTCCAGAATTTTGGGGGATTTTTAGGTTGTGTAGTCAGGAGGGTGTGGTAGAAGTTTTTTTTTTTGTCAATGTTTATGTGTTTTTTGGGCCAGGTTACTGAGTTCCCTATATTTTTGGAGGTGTGTGTGTGCAGGATTTTGTCTTTATCCAGAATTTCCATGCAGAATCACTGTTTTGGTTGTGGAATAGGGTTGATTTGTGTCGCCATGGGAAAGAATTTGATTTGATTCTGACAGTTCTAGGAGCGGCTAGGGAGTTTAGAGTGTTTAGGAAAATAGAGATGAATTGAAGAACTCCATTGCCAAGATAGAGGTGATAGAGGAAGGACCAGTTAATAGCAGAGAGGTAGTTGTTGAAAGTCTCAGGGTTGAAGTCAGTTAGCTTATGGCATTCCTTGAATTTATGAGGATGAGGGAGGTGGGGGAAGAATCTTTGGACACGTATAGGGGAATGATCACTAATTGAGTCTGGCAGGGATTTGGGGTGATGGTAGAGGTTAGGATGGGAGACAAGAATCCAGTCAAGGATAGAAAAGTGTTTGTGGGTTTGTGGACAAAGGTGGGAGAGGAAATAAGTTGGGTGTAGCCATGGAGGTGTATGCTGGTGGTTAAGGAAGTGGATGTGAGGGCCAGCCAATTGATATAACATCACCTAGTATGATAGTTTCATTAGGTATACTGTTGGCTGTCCATTAATGAATCTGTTCTAGTAAGGGTATGTTATCTCCAGAGGGTACATAGACAGCAGCTGTTGTTAGGATTTTGTGGTTATTTAGTTTGCAATTAGCCATGATGAGTTCAGCTGTGTGAAAATAGGAGGGTGGGTTGGTTAGGGGAGGATAAGGTTAGGTTATCAGAGTACATAATGGCTACACCTCCCCCTTTTTTATGCATTCTACCAAGGCATATGATGTAGCCAGGGAGGAGAAACTCTTTGTCTGTGTTGTGTGGCTTCAACCATATTTCAGAGAGAGATATTATGCTGGGGGTGTACTGGGGTATCCAAGAGTGAAATTCAGTTGTTTTGTTAAGAATGCTATGCATGCTGATTGAGTAAAAGGATAGACTACAAAATGAACTGGCACCTCACCTAAGTGTCATGTTTAATCATACCCTCACCTCAGGCTTCATGCCCACTGAGTGGCACACAGCTACAGTTATCCCACTCCACAAGGGGGGATCCACCTTGGATCCAGGGAACTACTGCCCCATCAGTCTGATGAGCCTGATCTGCAAGGCCATGGAACATATTACCATGGAACTTATAAACAAAGACATTGAAAACCTTAAAACACCGGACCCTACCCAGTTTGGGTTCGTGAAGGGCCAGTCTTGTCTCCTGAACCTTATTGACTTTTTCAAATCAGTTTCCAGAGCCATGGACGAGGGTAAGGCAGTCCACACAGCCTATCTGGACCTCGCCAAGGCCTTAGACACCATCCCCCACTCTGGAATCATAGATAAGCTTACTAAGCTAGGCATTAATCCCTACATCACTCGATGGGTTGCCAACTGGCTTACTGACAGAACCCACACTGTAAAAGTAGCTGACTCCAAATCCAGCTCCAGGCAAGTGACAAGTGGAGTACCTCAGGGTTCAGTCCTGGGACCTCTCTTGTTTGGTATCTACTTCTCTGAAGTACAGGCTAACACTAAGGGACTCTGGCTAACAAAGTTTGCAGATGACTGCAAACTGGGAGTCATTATTGAATCTCCAAATGATGTGGATACTCTACAAAAGGGCCTTACAGAAACAGATGCTTGGTGCCAGAGCCATGGGCTCAAGCTCAATGCCAAGAAATGTATAGTTATCCCCTTTGGGAAAAAACATGTACCTGTGAATTATCACACAGGTGGCAGTACACTAAACACTGAAAGTGTGATAAGAGACTTAGGGACACAGGTGGACAGTGGTCTCACCTTCAATAACCACATTGCCACAACAGTCAGGAAATCCTTCTATGTGGCACACCTCATCACTAAGGGCTTTTCATCCAGAAAAAAGGAGGTCATTGTCCCACTGTACTCATCCCTCATTAGACCCATTATAGAATACAACGCCCCGTTTGGTATGTACCTCTCAAGACATCTGCAAGAACTGGAAAGGATGCAGAAATACCTCACTAAAAGAATCACAGGCCTAAAGCAGATGCCCTATGCTGACAGCCTTAAAAAACTCCAGCTATACTCTGTCGCATATCGTCTACTCTGAGGCGATCTCTGCTTAACATACAAGGCCATGTCAAACCCAGAGCTGTTTTTACATGCTACACTTAAAGAAATCCCAATTCCTCAGAGCCACATGCTCCAGGGATCTAAATCTTGTCATCACAATAAACAAAACATGCTGGAGGGATAGGTTCCTGACCCAGAGACTCCCCAGACTCTGGAATAGACTGCCCATACATGTCAAGCAGAGCACCTCTTTGGCCCTCTTCAAAAGGAACCTTGATGATTGGATTGGAGAAAGGAAATTCACCCCAGGGATCAAGTCAGTCGCCCTGCTAGACAGGGGTCTAGGGAAGTAATTAGTGTGGGAAGAAATAGCCAGGGGAATTGTTATGGCTAGGCTTGTATAGGCCCTAGCGCCGATAGCCTAGTACTAACCTATGAACCTATGAATCTATGTTTGAACTAGGTTTGGTATTTGCAAGAGTGTATGAGTTGTATTGGAGGGTGCAGAATGGGCCTGGGTTGGGGTGAATGTCGCCTGAGAATCTAAGGGTGTTGCACAGGTGGTGTATAAGTGATGTAGTAGGGTAAGGTGGGAGAAATTTCAGTTTGCATTTATGATGAGGAAAGGTATTAGGAGGGAGCCTGATTTCGGGGAGAGTGTACACAGTGCAGGAGAAGAGGGTGGGTGATATGGGATAGGAGTATTGTCTAATAGTGTTTGTAGTGTAGGAGGACATAGGGGAGTTTGGGTTAGATGAAGGTGAGTGTGATAAGAGGTGAGCTGAGAGAGGAGAAGAAAAAGAAAAGATAAGAGAATATGGAGGAACATAGTGACGGGTGTGGAGTAAGATGCAGAGGGTGATGTATGAGTGAGTGGTAGAATGTGAGTAAGATTAATATGGGGAAGTGGGGATGGGACAAGTGAATGTGGGTGGGAGGTGTAAGTTACAGTGTGTTGGATGGTGGAAGCGGCCTGGGTTGGTGGATAGGATCTGACTGGTTGAGGTAGAGGGATATGAGAGTGTGGAGTCGTAGTGTAAAAGATGGTTAGCTATAAAGATAATTGAGGCAGGGGTGTGTGGGAATTGGGGTAGGATTTTAATGAGCAGCTTCTTTGAACATTCCATTTGTTGGATATGCTTCGTTAGGTACATACCAAAGGGGGCATTGTACTCAAAGATAGGTCTGATGAATGTTTAATATAGTAGAACAATGACCTCCTTGGACCTAGATGCCATACTTTTGTTTAGAAGTTGTACAACACAGAATGAGTTCTTCATTACTGTAGACAAAGTGATGGTCAAAGGCTAGATTACTGTCTATGTGTGTCCCCAAGTCCCTGACTACTGGTTCAACTCTTAGGGGGTGTGTTATCAATACGACAGTGTCGATATGATATGGAGGACTTCCCAAACGATTTCTTGGTATTTTGTTTTTGTCAATGGCTCTGACACAAATCATTTATCTACAGTATCTCAGCCCTTCTTATAGAGTATTACTGTTGGGATGATTCTATGACTGCTTTTAATTTACAATCATCCACAAATTTGATAAGCCAAAGGCCCTTGACATTGGCCTGGACTTCACAGAAGTAAATGTCAAAAAGGAGCAGTACTAGAACTGATCCCACGGGGACTCCACTTGTGACTGCCCTCTTTGTAGAGGTGTACTCCCTGATTCTAACTTTCTGGGTCCTATCTGTAAGTCATCTGGATATCCAACACATGGCATAAGGGTTTATGCCTAACCTGCTGAGTGGGATACTGTGTCCAATGCCTTGGCCTTGTCAAGGTAGGCAGTGTGAACTGTTTTGCCCTCATCCATTACTTTGGTGACCTTCTCAAAGAAGTCCACCAGGTTGAGCAGACATGACCTGCCCTTGACAAAACCAAACTGGGTTGGGTCCCATGTCTGGAGATTTCCCATGTCATTATTGATCATTTCCATGATAATTCTTTTCATGGCTTTGCATATGAGATTGGTGAGACTTAGGGGTCTGTAATTTCCAGGGTCTGTAGATGGCCCACCTTTGTGCAGAAGGATGACTGTTTTGTTCTCCATTTGTGAGATATGAAGCCTGTTTTGAGGCTATAGCAATTACAGAGGGTCTGATAAGTCATGTTTCATGCTATTCAGAAGGCTTCCTGGGATATTGTCTGGACCCATCAATGCAGTGTTCTTGGCCTTAGACAGGGCATTGATGACCTGTTGCCTAGTGACAGTATGAGGACTTATATTTGATGGTATTTCCTGACGGAAGATTTAGGGGAAGAGAAGGGTAAAGTTAGAGCTGAATTTGTCTGCTAGTATGTTTACTTTAGCTTCTGGCTCAGTATAGGTGGTTCCATTTACAATGAGCTCTGCACACAATTGTGTATTGTCTTTGAGGTTGCAGACATAGTTAAAGAATGCCTTATGGTTGTCCTTGGCCTGGGAGGCCAAATTTACTTAAAATGTTATAGTGGTAGACTTTATTTGTCCTCTGAGTTGCTTGTTTAGTTTGATGAGAGTGCTTTTATCCTGTTGGATGTGATACCTCCTAATCTTTGCTATTGTTTTCTTTCCTTCTGTTATACAGCCTATTATTGTTGTGACTCTACCAGGGTGGCTTGTTTTTTGAGTTTTATTTTTTTTATTTTTATTTTACATTTGTTAACCAGGGGTGTCTGACTGAGCTGAAAAGGCCCTTTTTCAGCAGAGGCCTGGGGAGAAAAGCTCCACATAGAAAAATTATAGATACATTTAGATATTTAGACATGATCAGTATACACACAGATTACAATAGACATGTTTTTACAGTGGTATGCAGCACATCAACAGTTACAGTGGAGAGAACAAACAAGAAAATATTAATTTAAAAATAAAGGCAATTAATAAAGTTGTGGTGTACAGCTGAAATTTGGAACATATGTAGAATACATACATAGTACATTAGCCAGTGTTTGTGAGTTATTTATAGGTTCATAGGTTAGAATTAGGCTAACTGCTCTTGTGAGCCATTTCAAGCCTAGCTAACTGCCCCATGTGAGAATTAAACCATGCACCTTGAGTCTGTAAGGTAAACACCTTAATCATTATGCCATTCTCCCACCCAGGCACTATAGTTCATAGTTTATAGGTTAGTCCTAGGCTAACTGCTTTTGTGAGCCATTGTAAGCCTAGCCAATTATCCCTTGTGAGACTCAAACCCTGCACCTAGTGTTTGTAAGGCAAATACCTTAACCATTAGGCTACCCTCTCTTATTTATTTATTTATTTCCAGTTTGATTACTGGGGAAGTCCACTGGGTCCAGAAGTCCCATTTTCAGTGGAGGCCCGGGGAGAAAAGCTCCAGGATAAAGCAATGCAAAATGAAAGACTATACAAAAACAAGCGAATACAAATAAAGTAGCAATATACAAGAAACATTGTATAGTAATAGGTTACAATTATCTACATTCAGTGTCATGCATATTCAGCAGGAAATCAATTGTATAGGTTACAATTTATGTACATTCAGTGTTAGGCATATTCAGCAGGAACCGATGTGAATTATTAATGAATTTTACAATAAGTTTTTATTTGAGCAAGCCACTTGTGGTTGGGGAAACACCTTAACATACATGCATATTAGTAATAGTGATGACACTTTACTTGTGCTCATGTAAAATAAGAAGCTATTTACAATACGAAATCCAAAAAACTTTGAAACTGAAAAAACTGGTTAAGCAAAACACCTTCACAGACCACTACGAGACCAAATGGTTTTTAGCGCTTTCATTCACCTTTATTTCGTGAACTTCTTCAGAAAAAGAAAGTCTTCCCAAACCCCTCTTTTTATACATAAAATCCAGGAAACGATGTCATCTAATAAAAAATTAAACTTAAAAATTATTCAACCTTATTAAAAACTCATCTAATTGCACTATTATATATGTATATGAAAAATATGTAACTCCATATTTGAATAATAAATAATAAATACACACTTAATGCAAAAAATAATAATGAAAAAATATTATTTTGTGTTTTGCATAACAAGTTTTTTCAGTTTCAAAGCTATTTACAATATTTACAAAGTTGAAATAGTGTGCTGTTTAGCTTTAAGAGATCAGAGCTTAGATTGACTCATTTGTGAAGTAGCTATGGGTAATAGAGAGCTAAGGAACCTGGGAGGAAAAACCTCTTGGGGGCATGTTCTAAGAATTAGGTCAGGTGAAAGCAGGTACATTTCCATTTGTTGGACATGTGTTTGAAGAGTAGAGATTTGAAGTTTTCTGAATTAGTTGTAGTTCATAACATGGCAGGGAGAGAATTCCATTTCTTGCCTAGTGAGAAAGATAGGAGAAGCTGGCGGCAGTACATTTAGGTTTGTGGATAGAGACTAAGTTTTGGTATTCAGATCTGAGTGTTCTATTGGGGGTGTAAGAGGGGAGGATATTGGTTATAGCTGGACATCTAGTTGGGTGAAATATAAGACTGTGAGCAGTGGTGAGTTGGAGGTAACCCAGGTAGTTTGTGAGTTCTAGCCAGTTTAATGATCATAGTTTAAGGCAGTGATGGGTTGATTTTTTTGATTTGGTAGCAAATTTGGAGATCTTATTGTAGCAGTTTTCTAGTTTTAGGATAGGTTAGTTAGGAGAGGGGCTCCATATAATAAGGATGGAAGAAGATAAGTGGTGGCCAGAGTATGCCTAGTGGAGTTGGATAAAAAGAGATTGTTTCTGTACAGCATACCTAGCTTTTGGTGTGTTTTCTTAATATTTTGCTGAATGTGGATATCGAACTTGAGGTGTTCATCAATAGTGATACCAAGGAGTTTAGCAGAAGGGACTACTTCTATGGGTGAGTTGGATTGAGTAAGGACTTTTAAAAGCATTTTTGTCATAGGAGAACGTCTTTGAAGGAGGGAATAGTAGGATTTTTGATTTATTTGTATTGAGGGAAAGGTGGTTTTGTTGCATGCAATTTTCAGTGGTTGTAAAAGCAGTTTGGGTTTTGGTCAACATTTCAGAGGGGTTTAAAGTGGAGCAGACTATAGTTGAATCATCTGCATATTGGATGATTTTAGAATCAGGAAAAGCAGTGTGAAAGTTGTTGATGAAAGCATTAAATAACATAGGTCCAAGTATAGATCCCTGTGGTATGCCAGTAGGGGTAGGCAGGAAGGCAGAGGTGGAGTTCTTCCATTTAACTGCCTGTGATCTTTCTGACAGATAGCTAGAGAACCAAGATATAGTATTTGGAGAGAGATGAAGGTTTGAGAGAGGATGGAGAAGGTGATTATGGGAAACAGTATCGAAGGCTTTAGAAAGATCAAGTAAAACAGTAGAAACTAGGTGTCCAGAATCACGGGCTTGGTTAACAGTATCAAGAAAAGAGAGTAGAGCAGTTATAGTACTTATGTCCTGGGCGGAAGCCATGCTGGGTGGGTGTCAGGAGATGGTTGTGGGTCAGTAAGGGCATCAGTTGGGAGTGGATGCATTTTTCTAGGATTTTGGAAATTGGTGAGAGGAAAGCAATAGGACGGAAGTTAGAGATGCTTGTGTTTTTGCCTCCTTTGTGAAGAGGAAGAATGTATGCTGAGCGCCAGAGTTTAGGGGTGTAAGATTCCTTTACGGATTTGTTAATTAGGATGCTGATTGGCAGAGCAATGCCATCAGCTGCACATTTTAGGAAGGAAGAGGGAATATTGTCTGGAGTGTTGGTGCAGGGTTTGAGTTTGAACAGAAGTCTTTTTATAAAGTTTGTGGAGACAGGTTTGAGCTTGAACATAACGGGAGGGTTGTAGGGGGAGTTAGATGGAGAGATATGAGATATTGAGGGGTTATTGTTGGGGAAGGTTTTGGTCAAGTCAGAAATAGTTTCTGTGAAGAATGTGTTGAATTCTGATGCTAGTTCAAGGTTGGATTTGCTTGGGTCTGAACAGGGATTATTTCTGGAGCCTGGATTGAGAAGAGTGTTTATAGATTTCCAAAACTGTTTTGGGTTTTTGTTGTTGTTTGAGTGTAGGCTAATATAATAGGATTTTTTGTCCTTAGTGATTAGCTGTTTAACAAGGTTGTGGAGCTGTTTGTACTGGAGGAAGGTATTAGGCAATTTATTGTTCTGGTAAAGCTTCCATAATTTGTCTCTTTGGAGCATGATTTGTTTTGTATCTTTGGATAGCCATGGAGCTGTATTAGTTCTTATCCTTTTGGTTCTTAGAGGGGCTAGGGAGTTTAGAGTGTCTAAGAAAATCGAGTTGAAGTAGGCTATAGCATTGTCAAGAGGAAGGGTGTATAGTTTTTGCCAGTTCATTTGTTTGAGAATATTTGAGAAGGCTGTGGGGTTGAAGTGACTAAGATTGTGAGTAAGGATGTATTGGTGTTGGCACGGTGTGGAGCTGGTGAAACGATGGATGAAAGCTGGGAGGTGGTCACTAATGGTGTCAGGAATAGTGCCAGAGTTGGTTATTTTGTTTGGGTGAGAGACTAGGATCCAATCAATAGTGGATCCAGGGGGATTTGTTTTGTTGGGTCTGGTGATGAATAGGATAGTCTGAGTAAAGTTATAGAGGTTTATGGAAAGAGAGGGAGAGGGAGTATTGAATTTGTTCCAGTCTATATTAACATCCCTAAGAATATAAGTTTCGTAGTTAATTTTAGTAGAAGCCCATAGGAGAATATCCTCAAGGACAGGAATATTGTTACGAGAGGAAATATATAGGGCAATGATGCAGATATTCTTGTGTTTATTTAGTTTTAGAAGTCCAACTTCATGTGGAGTAAGACTTGGAGTAAGAGTGAAAACTATTATCAAGTACTCTAGGTTTAGTATGTGTACCTTATCTGCTTTCACTAGCCTGGGGAGCAGTTATGGCACTGCCAACTTTGCTTGAGATGTTGCCTAATGAGGTTTTTAAAGGAGGCTTTGGAGGATGTGTTTTGTATGTTGGGGTGAGAGAGTTCCATTTTTTAGCCACTGAACTACTATATATTGCGTCTCCAAAGCTATTGTAGCTGTTGGTGACGTCTAGTAGTAGTTTGCTTGATGATCTAAGAGGCCTTTCGGGTGAGTGATACTGTACTAGGTTTTTGACGGCAGGTTACTTATTGGGGAGGTAATGGATAGAATGACAGAGGCAGAGCTGATTGTAGGTTAGGAGGTTGGGCAGTTCAAGCCAGTGGAGCTGTCTCAAAGCAGTACAGTGATGAGGTCTATATGAGCAATTTGCAGCAAAGTGGGCAATTCTGTTATAGCAAGATTTAATTTTTATTAGTTCAGTTTTGTTGAGATTAGTCAGAATGGGAGATGCATAGAGTAGGGTGGATAGAAGCTGGGAGTGAGCAATGGCTGATCTTGTGTTGTTGGTAAGAAATGGTTTGATACCGTGGAGTGATCTCAGTTTGGCATGGCTGGTCTTATGCTGTTGGTAAGAAATGGTTTGATACCGTAGAGTGATCCAAGTTTGGCATGCACTTTTTTAATAGTTAAGTTGAGATGACTATAAAATTTTAGGTGGGAGTCTATGGTTATTCCCAATAGCTTAGCCTGTGCCACTGGAGCGACTGGAGTAGCATTTGTGAAGTAGATAGTGAATTGACTGTTATCAGTGTTTTTGTTCGAACTGGTCATAATCATAAGCTGAGTTTTCTTAGGATTGAGGATAAGTTGGGCTTTGGTAAGGTAGTTTTCAACATCAGAGCATGCTAGATGAGTTGTTTGCAGGAGGGTGGGAATGTTTTGTGCAGTATGGATTAAGGTAGTATCATCTGCATACTGAATGATAGATGTATGCTGTGTAGAGGTATGGAGGTCATTTGTGAAGATTGTGAATAGTAGTGGTCCTAAGATAGAACCCTGTGGGACTCCTATAGTTATGGGCAGCTGAGGAGAGAGAGAATTTTCCCATTTCACAGCTTGGTATCTGTCAGTTAAGTAGCTTTGGAACCAGGTAAGAGTGGTATTTGATAGGTGATATTGGTTTAGTTTGTTTAGCAGGATTTGGTGAGAGACTGTGTCAAATGCTTTAGACATATCTAAAAAAAAGATTTGACACCTGCAGGCCTTCATTTTTGAGACAGTTTACTGTGTCTGTGAAGCAGAGGAGGGCTATAGTGGTACTATGGACAGGTCTGAAACCATGTTGAGTAGTTCTGTACTTATTTCTGCTGAGTACTGGGGCATCTATGCAACTATTAACATGCTTGTATAGGGTTTCTGTGAATAGTTCCACATGGGCAGCAGTGTTCTCATAATTTATGGGAGCTTGAAATTTTGTCAGGTTATCACTTAATAGTAGGAAGGTTAGCTGGAGTTCTGGGTTTTAGTTTTACTTCAAAGGAGATGATCTTATGAGCAATTAATACAGGGAGAGCACTCAGTTTAGATTTACCATTAACTAGGAAGTAATCTATGAGTTTAAATGGGTAAGATAGTGAAGTAGGGTGGCAAATAAGACATACTGTCATGCCTGAGGATAAATACTGATGTCCCCTTGGTCAAGGCAAGGCCTTGTGGCTGTTTAGAAACTACGGATGGTGGGAGCAAAACATGACAGTTTCAGGCAGTGTCCTTCAGAGTTTAACTGTAAAGTAGCTAAAGGCTGTGGAGGTGAAACAAATGTGAAGAAGTGTCCATTTATGGAGAAACTTATTTGAATCTGAGAAGCTTTTTAAGAAGAGTTGTTACAGCATTGGTTATTGCTAAGCAGGATTCACTAATAACTAATGTGCCATGACACTTAGGAATTACAAGTCTTATCATCAGTCATTAATGGAGATAAACATGTTATTCTACCGTAACAAATTACACAATGCTTATCCGATGGCCAGATTGATTTTATTTTAATGACCAGGAGAGCTTAGAGGGGTATATTTTGAAACTCTGAACTAGAAGAATGTGGTATCATCAAAACAATACTGTTAGACAGAACTAACACAAAACGCATACAATTAAACCGTATTGCCACTAAATCTGCACTTTTTGTGCCTTGTATTGTAATACCATTGTGATTAAATGTTGTTCGTGCTTTTCATTTAACAGCATTTGCTGCTTCAAAATCATTTTGCATTCTTATTTTGTTTAATTCACAGCAAATAGCAAAACATATTTATGACTTGTCTGCATCACTGTGTATACAGCATCGCAATAACTTAAACATTAACATTAAAGCAGCAAAAGGAGTAGCATTCCTACTCCTAGAATCTGCCGCTGCATTTTCTGTTAGAATACAAACTTTAAAAGAACAGGAGGGATTATTTTGAATATACAGATGCAGGAATTCCAAAGTAAGGCAAAGGAAGGAATCAAACAGAAAAGGCCGAACAGAATATTTTGCTACATAAGCACTCCTGCTGAATATGTCTTCACGTGCTGAAAGCTTGCTGAATTACTTGGATGCATGCTAACATACTGATAATATATAAAAATATCTACATGGAGACATTTGGGAAATATAGCTTAGTAAACCTGTGGATACAAATGCATGCCAGTTCATTCATCACCAAATCATCCTCATGTTGAAATGGAATGTATGTTTGGCCAAGGAGAACGTTTGAAGATGTGAATTAGATACTGATACACTTTTATGCACTCCGTCATGACAAACCATTAGTGCAGAAGTGAGTATTGAAATAGAAAGGTGCACACTTGCATTTCTTAAGCTGCCAGCTAGTCATGGAAATAAGCACACAGCTGTAACAGCTGGCAATTGTGACAGAGTGGGTTGTTGCTGCCTGACAGACTTGAGCAGGGATATGGACAATAGCCATGGAAGAGAGAGAAAAGTTAAGAGTTCTATCAACTTTAACACCTTTTCTGTTCAGGCCTTTGTCTAGGAGAAAAGTATTTCTTGGAGAAGATTAAATTAATCTTTATGAGAGTGAGGTGCAGCTACTCGGATTACAGGTGTGGAAGGTTTCCTGACCAATGCACATTGGTGATAGGCTGCAATCATTAATGGGGCATGCTAGAGTATGGGCACATAAAACTGTTAAATGTGCTGAGAAGTCAGTATGACCACGTATAGTATTCAACATGTTCTCTGGGACATTTTGCAGCATCCACTGAATCAAAAATAACTGTTGATGATAAAAAAAATGTAATAAAGTTGGCATGTCAAAGTGAGGAGCCAAAATGAAAAAAAAAGGCTTGGAAAATATAAAGTGATGATAATATGGAGAAAATGCATCAGTGAGATAGATTCAGTAAGTGTGTTAAAAAGTGTGATGTCATATTAATTGGAATGGGCAGGTATTAGGCAGAAGCTGGAAGGGGTGGGGGTTAAATTCCAGTCAATTAGTGCCAATAAGCAACATTTTGGCATTCTGTATTAATAATACTATGCCAGGGCAACTAAATGAAGTTTATTAGTCTCTGTTAATAATGTTATTATATCACATTCTGTGTGAATAATACTGTAACAGTACTACTAAATAAATTTTATTCTATTATACCAGTTCTGCTAAATGAAGTGTTATTATTCTGCCTTATAATAGTATGTCTCTGTTGCTAAATGAAGGTTTGCTATTCGCTGTGAATAATACTATAATATCAGTACTACTAAATGAAGTTTACACTATTATATCAGTACTACTAAATGAAGTTTTGCTTTTTTCCATTAATATTACTATATCACTGTATCGGTATAACAGTACTACTTAATGAAGCTCATACTGTTACGTCAGGAGTACTAAATGAAGTGTGGTTATTCTGTGTTAATGATAATAGATCACTACTACTAAATACTTTATGTTAATAATACTATATCACTACTACTAAATTAAGTTTTGATATTCTATCTTAACAGTACTATATCACTACTACTAAATGAAGTTTTGATATTATGTGTTAAAAATACTATACCACTACTACTAAATGAAGTGTTGATATTCTGTGTTAATAATAGGGCTTTTGGTATTAGGGCAGGAATTGATCTAAGGAACCTATTATCAGGCTTTAATGCTTGATAATTTTTAGTGCATATAGTGTATTTTTGGATATATTACCAAGTCATCAAATTCAGTTTTATTTTTTTATTTTGTTTGCTAACTGAATAAGACGTAGTAGACAAACATGCCTATTTTTCAAGGGTGATATGGGAGTACTAGTCTAGCTAAATGATTTAGGAATATAGGAACATAGGAATAGTACTAGGCAAGTGCTATACACCTTTAACTAGACATACTTAAAAATGTTGCCACCCTTTACAAACAGTTACTAGTGCTCACCTCCCAAATGAAGGATGGTCATACATGATAACCATGGAGTAAATGTATGTCTATCCATCCAGTCATCAAAACTAACCTTAAAGGTAGGCAAGGTATACAATGTAACACATTGCTTGACCTGCAATGGTAACTTAGTTCTTAGGTTGGGAATATATTGAGTTAAGAACCTGTCCCTCCAGTGCATTTGTTTCTTTGTTTGTGTAAATTAAGGTCCATAGTATAGATGTTTATAGAGCCAATAGTTTTGTGAGGAAATAAGAGGTCAGACAGAATGAGGTCTTTCAAAAACCAAGACACAGGTCACCCTGGACTAGTTTGTAGGCTACTAAGTACAAGAAGGGTTGTGTTAATCTCTTGGAATAGTTGAAGGATTTAAGGCTTTCAATTTTCTTGGTTAAAAGTTGTTAGGATCTTTCTAGTTAAGCAATATAGTTGGACTGTGCATGTATAGGGTGCACAGTGTGACATGATGGATCTGATGAGGGAAGAGTACAGTGGTAGGATGACATCTTTGTACATTGAAGATATTGCATTGGAGATTAACTGGGTCAGATAAAAGAATTTGAGAGAGAGAATTATCCCATATTATACAATGCCTCCCCTAAAACATGCACGCTGATTGGTCAGCCCAACCAGCGTGCCCGTTGTAAATCCCTCAATATACTAACGGAAAAAGGTCCGGTCACCCGGACTTTTTCCATTAGTATAGAACACTGTCTCGCTATGTTAAAAGAGTTTAACATAGCGACACAGGTTTAAAAAAAGCAACGGAGATCTCCGTTGCTTTTTTTAAAGCTGTCTCGCTATGTTAAACTCCTTTAACATAGCGACACAGTGTGTAAAAAGCAACGGAGATCGCAGCTGTCTCGCTATATTAAATGGGTTTAACATAGCGAGACAGCTTTAAAATAAGCAACGGAGATATCCGTTGCTTATTTTAAAGCTGTCTCGCTATGTTAAACCCATTTAACATAGCGAAACAGTAAAAAAAGCAACAGAGATCTTGCGTTCTCTGTTGCTTTTGCCCACAGCTCTGATGTACTGCGCAGGCGCGCAGTACATCAGAACTGCCGCAGAATACCAGACAGCTGCGGAAGGGCAGTAAACAGGCATTATACAATGCCATTATTTAAGAAAAGTAATTATTTATTTTCTTAAATAATGTCATTGTATATAATAACTCACTTCTGGGTGTAGGTAATGCTGGATTTACCCATGGTTGGCTTTGTTTGGTCCCTCGGGCTTTGCCCTCGGGACCAAACCAGGCCAACCGTGGGTAAATCCAGCATTACCCACACCCAGGCGTGGGTTATTGCTATAAGGACCCAGGTCTCTTATGTCTGAAGAGGATTACTATTTATAACATAAAAGTGGGTGCAGCTTTTTGCTGAATACTACAGTGCTGCACTTAATTTCATTTAGCTTCAGACTGTTTTCACTGCACCAGGTACGTTCATACTCCAGCCCTTGCTGTAGGTGATGGTTACATACAGCTACAAAATGGGAAAAGGGAGGCTGATATTGATGCCAATTTACTGCTAGCATGTACACTAATATCCTAAAATATGCTATTTATTATTATTTATATATATGACATACTTTGATTTCTTAGCATTAACTGCAAGAGCACTCTGAAAACAGTAAAATATCAAGAAAAAAGAAAAAGAGGGCAAAGAGTCACCTTTCAAAATAGTCAGTCAAGCCTCAGTGAACTGTATACAAACAAGGTGCCAAAATCTTTCTTCAAACATAAATGCTAATAGATGTTGTTTTAGTAATACTTAATTGCTCTTCAAATGATATTTCTATTTTTAGTTATAGTGCTGATTACCCATAAAACATGCTTCACTGTTGATCACTGTTCATGCTTCCATTTGACAATGTCATCTTTGTTATCTTTTGAATATAGTACTCTCGGTCTAAGCCTATAAATGGCCCTTTGGGATAAGTCCAGTAAGCCAATTAACACATTAAATAAATAAATAAAAAGCTGTTCTTACTTTAGAGACCACCACACATTCTGAACAGTAATATGTGGTCTTCCCTGGCAAAGCCAAGCTTCATTTTTCATTATATTTGGATTGCTGTAATGCACAAAAGCCTTAGCACTTTTCCCTCCTGAGATCAGTAACCGTTAGAAGTCATCAAAAGGATAACTATATGTAACTTTTGACACAAAGTGCAGTCCCCCAGTATGCTACACACTATATAGTTAGTGAAAGTCAGTTATGATGGAGTGTTGTAAATGAGTAGGATCCTAGGATCATAGGAGGTAAATAGGCTAATGGCTCTGGGGCTCTTACAAGCCTAGCCAACAGTTTATCCCCAAAAAAGAAACCCCAGTCAGCACCTGCTGCCCCTGTCAGTGAGGGACACAGGTGGAACCCCTGGGACAAATTTGTGGTTTCATATCCATTCATCAAGGTTGTGCTTGAAGAGTGTCAATGAGGTACTCCATTTGACATGTGTGGGACATCTATTCCAGAGATGGTGCAGCCTCTGGGAGACAAACCTGTCTCTCCTCCAGGTTTTGTTGATATCACATATTAGATTCAGGCCTTTTGAGCAGGTAATGTGTGAGGAGTTAGACTTATGGATATGGAGCATCTCTAGTAGGGCAGGGTCTGAGATTGCCTTGTAGGTGAGACACAGATCACTTCTGAGCAATCTGTATGATGCTGAGTAGAGTGATAGTGATTTGAGCCTGTCCACATAGGACAGGTGTTGGACGCCATGGATTCTCTTTCTGAAGTATTTCTGTGGCCTTTCCAGTTGGTGCAGATGTTTGGAGAGGTACATACCAAACGGGGAGTTATACTCAATTATTGGTCTAATTAGGGAGGCATATATAGAGAGGTAATAACCTCCTTCTTTCTGGATGCAATCCTGTTACTTATGAGATGAAATAAGTAAAAGGCTTTTCTGACCACTGCTACTTGATGGTTGAATGTGAGATTGTTATCAGCCTGAGTACCCAGGTCTCTCATCACAGGTTGTGTGTTTAGGGGGTTGCCGTTGATGTGATAATTAGTAGGGGCCATGTTTTTGCTGAATGGTATGATGATATATTTTTTTTACATTTAGCTTGAGGCAATGACTTTGGCACCAGTCATTAGTTGCAGTGAGACCCTCTTGCAGTATGGTAACATCATATGGAGGGTCAATGACAGCACCCAACTTACAGTCATCTACAAACTTGGTCAGCCACAGGCCTTTTGTCTTTGCCTGCACCTCTAAGAAGTAGATGCCAAATAGTTGGGGTCCCAGAACATATCCCTAGGGAACTCCACTAGTGACAGGTCTGCTATCTGAGGTGGAGGCACCTATGTTGACCTTGAGGGTCCAGTTGGTGAGCCAGTTGGCCACTCACCTGATGAGATAGGGATTTATGCCAAGTTGTGTTAGCTTTTCGATGATGCCCAAGTGGGCGATTGTGTCAAAGGTCTTGGCCAAGTCAAGATAAGCTGCATGTACTGACTTTCTTTCATCCAGGGCATTGGTGACAGTCTCAAAGAAGTCAACCAGGTTAAACAGGCAAGATCTGCCCTTGATAAATTTGAACTTGGTGGGATCAAGTGCTTGGAGAATGCCTATGTCCTTGTTTATGGAATCCATAATAATTTAGTTTCCAGGGTCAGTAGTGGCACCACCTTTGTGCAAGGGGATGACAAAGGCAGTTCTTCACTCTGCTGGGATGAAGCCTGTACTTAGGCTGTGGTTGAATAGGGTGCTCAATGGCGAAGCCAGTTCTTGCTGGAGATGGTACAGAATACAGCCTGGGATACTATCAGGTCTCGTGGAAGTGGAAGCTGTGTTCTTTGACATAGATAGGGCCTTTAACACTTGATTTAGGAGATGTGAGGTGTGGAACAAGTATTAGGGATGTTGAAAGGGCCTTTGGGGGGGACAGAGGGTGAAGTTTGCACTGAACCTATCTGCCTACAGGTTGGCTAAGTCAACAGGATCAGTGTAGGTGATACTGTTAAGTACTAATTTGGAACAAACCTGGGCTTTGCCATGGAGGCTCCTGACATGACTGAAGAAGGATTTGTGGTTTCCCTTTGTTTTGGAGGCTAGTTTCAATTCATAATTGGTTTGGAGGTTTTCACTAGTGATCTAATTTGCTTGTTGAGGCTAAGGAGGGAGTTTTTCCAATTTGGAATCTGTTCCTTTTTACCATTGGACAACAGATTCTTCCTTTTGCTGTAAAACCTGTTGATAGAGGATGTTCACCAGACAGGTTTGTGTTTTCTTGAGGAGCAGGTTTTAGTTCTGTTGGGTAAGGCTGAGTCCATGCAGTTGTATAGGTGCTTGTATACTGCATTGGCATACTGTTCAGCATAGTTGTCTGTATCTTGTGAGGGGGGTGGTAGGTTGAAGCTACAGATAACATCCCTTAGGATGTTGTTGTAGCAGAAAGAAACTAGTGTTGTGATAACTAAGTAGCAGAAAAAATGTATAACAGTGTGTTATAGGGAGAGGTCAGTTTAGCACCTCTTTCTTAGTGGAAGTAGTGAATTACAGTTTACCTGGTTACAAAGATTACATATGCTCAGTTCATCTCATAAACTATGTTTTTAATACACACTGACCAATGCAGTTACAGAGATTGTAAATAAATTCTGTACAATTTCTAGCTTTAGTGGTTGCAGTCTAAGTACCAGACCTCAGTTCTGTTTGCACTACTCCACTCACTAGGTGCTTGGATTCATGATCCAGTATCACTGCAGTGTAGATGAGGGGGTGGTACATTTTGGAAGGGGTAATCTTGAGGTACATGTAAGTGATTTGACAAAACGAAATGTGGGTGAGTCATGGTTTGTGGGTATTTGGTTACCTACACCAAAAGGTTCTTGCATTGATTGTATAGAACTGTATTTTGCATTTTTAATTCAGTGCTTGTTTAATTCAAACTATTTTAGTTGTATGGACTGGAGTCCCTTTGAATGAGCCATTAAACCAAGGTTCCCATCTTCCTAAACCGATGGTAGCTTAGGTAGATGATAGAAGGTCACATGACAATTATGACAAACAATAAGGATTTGAAAATTCCTTTATTAAACGAAGAAAGCAAAATATGTAAATAAAATACAATATTTCACCCTACAATATTAGAAATAAACTTCTATGCTGCATCTTTAATATCCAATAAGAAATCAAAAGCATGTAAATTAGAGAAGAAAAACATTTCCTTCCATTAACAATTATGAAGGAAGATACAGACATGAGATGTTTGATTTAATACATAAGTACCTATTCTATTAGAGGATGCAAAAAAGGTTTTTTTAAAGTAGTGAGAAAAGATGAATCTCAATGGATGTGCATTTTTTTTTATAAAGTCACAAAAAAGGCAATCCAAGTTGAAACTCTCTCCAAACCAAGAGCCCAATTCAAGGTTGTATCACACTGCAAACTAAAGCAAATATATAAAACATTAAATGACCCAAAACATTGATAATGTCTTTGAAACATCACCCATCCATCCCTGTTTTCTTTTCCTAAGTGCAAAACTCCTCAAATTTACATCTATCAAAGCCAACCTCATAAGGATACTAACAAATTAACACAATTTAGGCTTGCACTTTCACTTCTTCAACCCAGAATTATCTAACATGGATCATTCACAAGTACTTGCAAGCAATGAAAGCCAATTTCAGAAGTAAATCAAGCCCCAAAAATCTACAGTCTAACCTTTGCCATCATCTGCATGTTTAACATATATAAGGCAAAATATACCAATGGTACATCCACATTTGTTTTCCTTGTAGTTACAACATGTCCCAAATATCAATTCCATGTACATCTCTGGTTTGATCCCCTTCTAAGTACTCATAGTATGTCAAAAACATCCATTCCTCAAAGGCTATACCTCTCCTGTACAAACAGAGAAAATCCATGTAATCACAACATGAAAATCTATAAATGAATGAAATATCCTGAAGCAAGTTAAAATGAATTATACACCCTAAGTTAAACAAATCAAGAGCAGCACACTTCATACCAAATACCCTCAGATCAATACCCTCAAAAATATTTCAAATGAAGGTATTTTGTGCTTATGTTCCAGTCTGCAACATGAGGTATTTGATTCCTGTCTGAGTTTGTCTCTAATAAACCAGTCAAATACAAATGAATATATTGCTTTTTCCATTCGCTTGTAAATTAAACATCTTAATTCACCAACATAATCAGACATTAGTTTGAGAATAATCTTTCAACTTCTAAAATAAAAGCTTCCAACAATTATACAAAAAAGACAATATCAGATGAATACTGATAAAACTATAAGGTAGCTCCTCTTTACTAGGAGAACAGCCTTAAAAAAAAAAAAACCTACATTGTTACTTTCATTTCAACCAAAGTGGAAGACGATAACAACAGGAGTATGGCATCATGTGATAGAAAAATCAGACGCAGCATACAATCACTATAAATCAGATACACATAGCAGACCTCCTGTGATAAAAAAATCAGAAGCCACATACGACCAATATAAATCAGATAAACACAGCAGACCTCCTGCAGTAAATAAATAAACCGCAAATGCTTCCATTGCACATGACTTCTTGAGCAGGTCAGTAACAAGCTTTATTTAAACTCAAAGAGAGGTGATAGTAAAAATCAGGACAAATTTTTATAACAGGGGCACACACCATCAATATGTATGCTAAAACTGTAACATATACACAAGTTCAAAAATGCATTAATTTCTCATCTCTTCCCCTCAGTTCACTAATTCTACTAAACACCCTTCCATTGTGACTAAAATTAAAATTAAGTATATTGTATATTTCTTTGTTTGTGATATGTGATGTGGACACAAAACTGACCCCTCTTTAGCCATGACTTGCTGCCGGAAATGATGAATGGAAAACATCATGTTATGAACCAGACTAGACAATGACAAATGCAAGTGATAAATTAAGCAGAAAAAAAAAAACACTTCAAGCCAAGCTGATCATTTCTCAAGTCACAGCAGAGCAGACAGCATGTGGTACAGGGGAAGGGATACTATTGCAAGGCATGATGGTACCGAAGAGCTGCAAGCTGATATTTTGCCAAACTCTGTATGTAAATAAAAAAACATCCAGTAGTTAAAGTATCCATGTGCTCAACAGATGTGGCTGTAATATATATTTAAATGAGCAGCTCCAAGATAAAACAAATGAAAAATAATCCACTAAGGTAAATGACCATCCCACAAATTAGTACAAAACCGACGTAAAAACTAATTCTGCAAACCATTCTTTCATACCCTTTGGAATGTATACAGCTATCATTATGAACAAAAGTAAGCACATAAATAAGTATGAATAAATGAATGAAAGAGAGAATGAACAGACTTTCCATCCCATTATAAGTTACAACAAAACAATTGTCAACACACAAAAAAAATCAGTAGACTGAATGAACAATTAACAAATTGAAAAGTAGTCCTGCTAGTGAGTGACTACCTTAGAAATGTCAACGAAGGAATCCTCTTCTCAAAAATATTACACAAAGCTCAGCTTACAAACAAAAGTAATGTCAGCCCCCCCACCCCCATGACCGCCATCCCCATATACCCTTTTCATTGCTGGAACCTGTGTTCTAAGACTACTTTTAAATCTATCTGCAATTATACAGAGATGAGTATATTTTTTTGGTTTTAGAGTTTGTACTGTTAGTTGTTGCTTATATCTCTGCTGAAACTGTTTTGCCCCTTTTCTGAGAGACTGCTTATCAATCTATCTGCAAATGTACAGAGCTGAGTATATTTTTTTGGTTTTAGAGTTTGTACTGTTAATTGTTGCTTAGATCTCTGCTGAAACTGTTTCCCACCAACCCTCCCTATTTTTGGCTTGTAGTTTAAATTTGGTGGCTTTTGCAGCTGCCCGCCCCACTGTAGATTTGATCTGGGACACTCCCCCAGTCCCATCTCTTTACCACATTCTACCTAATAAACTCTTTCTGCATTTGCTTTTAGTCTTTTTTAATCTAATTAGATTTTTAAACTGTGTTTGGTCTAATATTGCTAAATACTCAAGTGTGCCAACTTGCACTGCATGTGAATTGTTTTTACTGCTGTTTTAGCTACTTTTCTGTAAAAAAAAATACTGTAAGCCTGTTTCCTACCTTTCCTGTAACTAGTGTTCCAGATATAGATTTGCTGTATCTAGGACTGTATGTAAGCTTCTGAACCCCTCAAGCCTTTCTGTGTTGGAGAGAAGCCTTCTAGATTATCAGTGGAAGTGGTAAGCACTAGGTAACCTGTCTACCGCATAAGGAGTGGTTCTGGCCCAGAAATTGTAGTTATTGGCCGTTTGGGCACTCTTTTCCATCTCTCTCAACTTTCTGATTTGAAAGCCTGCATTTGCACTTGTTTCTGTCCTGTAACTCGTCTAGTGCAGATACAGATTCTTAGTTTTAGCACTTAAATTTGCTTATTCATGCTCAGCACTTGTTCAAAACTTGTAATCACTAAATAAGCTACTAATTACTATAGCACTCAACCTTCCTCATTACCTAGAGGAAAATAGTTTTTGTACTTACTTTTCTCACTTGCTTAGAGAAAAACAGCTCTGGTACTCACTTTCCTCACTTATCTAGAGGAAAATAATTTTTTATTCAGGCATGTGCAAGGGTCATCTCCCAGTGTTCTCTCCTGTCTATCTGATGACTCTGGGCATCTTGAGGCAATGTAAAAATTGCCTCATGTACACAGACAGCCCTCTCCTCCTACCACACAACACTACAACCTGTGAGAAATGCATTTATCTAGCCAAACTGGAGGTAAAGCTCTCTCCAACCAAGACTGAACTTGACAGTCAAGAGGAGAAGGTAAACATTTGCACCACACCACACTCATCACATAGTCTCACTAAATCTACACCATGAAAATCCACACATAGTAACATAAAAACATTTGCGGAGGCTCTCAATAATAATCTGTCTAAGCAACAGAGACCTCCAAAGCAGAAACACAAGCAACCTCCATCCCGCAACACAACCCAAGTGACACATAGCCAACAGACTCAGTGTGCCACTCAACCACAGCCAATAAGGCAAAACAATGTACCCATCACACTAGTCATAGGTGACTCTATATTCAGGCACACTGATGTCCCACTCACCAGGTTGAACAAGGAGAAGGTTACTGTCAGCTGCCTGTCGGGTGCCAGGATCCACCACATAACCCATGCACTCAAGTCACTTCACAACAAGTACAAATATGACTCGGTCATTATCCATGTTGATGAGAATGACCTGAGACATACCTCCCTAGACTACATGAAAAGAGACATGGAAGAGTTCTCTGATCTTGTAGCCCAGGCAGGTATGACCCTAGCCCATTGTAGCATTCTGCAATTGCCCAGAATTATACCACAGTACAAGGACAAGATGATTGACTTCAACAATTGGCTAAGCTTCTGGTGTCATTTTAAGGGGATCCAGGATCTGTCTACTTGGGATGACATGGTCGACAGAGCACAATGCTTTTCCAGAGATGGCCTGCACATGTCACCCCTGGGATTCCAGATACTGGCTAAGGCTCTTGCTGCCCATATAGTGCCATTTTTAGGCAAGGTTCAAATGACAAATTCACCACTGTAACAGGAACAGGCAAGCAAAAACTGAGGGTAATGCTACTCAATGCTAGAAGTCTAAATCTCAAAATGCACTCACTTGAGGCACTCCTTAAAATGGAGAACATCGAAATCTGTGCAGTGACTGAGACCTGGTTCAAGGCTCCAGAGAGCACCCCTGCACTACCAGGCTATAATTCATACCACACTTTTTGGCCATGTAACCTGGACCAAAACACCAAAGGTGGAGGTGTGTCCATATTCATTAAGGATATCCACACCTCCAGGCTAGTTGCTCAGCATAATGCATCTGAGGTTATCCAAGTGCAACTAACTCTGGGCAAAACTGCAGTCCAAATTGTAGCTTGCTACAGATCCCCCACCATGTCCCAGGATTCCCACTCCTCCTTTCTTGATGTACTGGAAAATATTAGGGTTCAACCAAACACCCTAATAATGGGCGACTTCAACTACCCCACCATTAACTGGGAAAACTACTCATATACCAACTCCTTAGCTCAACGCTTTCTGGAATTCATAAACTCCAGTGCCCTGGATCAACTTATCCACACCCCCACCAGGGGCAACAATATCCTAGACCTAGTCTTTACCAACATGAATGACCGGTGTTCCACACCTGAAGTCAACTCCTCGTTGGTCCGATCCAACCATAAGGTAATCATCCTTGATATCCACATCCCGCCCCCACCTCCCATTAAGGAAACCACAGTAAAAAATTTCTCCAAAGCCAACTTCATGCTTCTTAAGACAGAAGTGGTGAACTTCATGACACCCATGCAGGTGGACAATACAGGTACAACTGCTGAATTCTACACAAATGCACTCTATAAGCATTTACACAAGTGCATGGATCGCGCTAGTCCCAAACAGAACCAAGACACTATCCTCCAAAAAAAGGAAGCCAATCTGGTGGTCCCCTGCCATAAACAAACTGTACAACAGAAGGAAGAAACTGTTGCAAAAGAGAGTAAAATCCCATGAGTGAAGGAGCTCCCTGGTCAGCCTCAGTAAGAAGCTGCGATCCCTGATAAAATCCTCCAAAGCTAATTACAAAAACAAAATCACCACTAATTCTAAGGACAACCACAAAGCATTCTATAGCTATGTCAAGAATCTCGATGGCAACACCCAGATCTGCACTGAGTTACAGCACAATGGCACGAAAATTACAGAACCAACTGATATTGCCAACATCCTGGCTGATAGTGAAAATAAACTAAATGGCTCAGAGTGTAGAGACGTGCAGAGTAGCAAGACCAAGTGAAAAAAGAAAGCTGCACCAAACTTACACAGACACCACGTTTATTAGCAAAATAATAAAAAATAAAAAATAGGATAACATTAGCGCTTTCACGACGGCTCTTGTCGCTTCATCAGACAAATCGAACAACTCTACAACCAGTTTATATCACGTGTTAGCTATCAGCTGACAGGAATCAAATGTTCCAATCATACAATTAAAGCAAGCTAATGTTCTAGTCAGAGAATGCTATAGTAAATTACATCTAAAATTTTAAAAAGCCAGTCCATAAATATGCATATGTGACAGTATAAATAAACATCTCTAAATATATATATATATATATATATATATATATATATATATATATATATATATATATAGGAAAACTTATATGCACAATATCTATTAGACTATACATAAATATACTATTGTAAATTGTTTAAAAACCAGTCCATAAGTATGCATATGTAGATTTATGTATATAGAAAAGCTTGTATGCACACTATCTATTTAAATGTACATTACATGTATATATATATATATATATATATATATATATATATATATATCAGAATATATTTACATAAAACCATATACAGACAAAACTCATATTAGAAAAATTCTTTAAAACATATTACTATCTAAAAAAGACTCATAGAATAATACAGTACTAAGACAATCATCTTGGAACAAAAAATTATTCATAAATGTTCATCTAAAACTCATATAAAGGCATATTAAGGCATAAAATGGCACATCAAAAATATATTTAAAGCACATACGTATATATGTGTGAGAAGACGAATTATACATACATATTGTTTAGATAGTAATATGTTTTTTAAGAATTTTTCTAATATGAGTTTTATCTGTATATGGTTTTATGTAAATATATTTTGATATATATATGTACATTTAAATAGATAGCGTGCATACAAGCTTTTCTATATATGTATTTAGAGATGTCTATATATACTTCTACATATGCATAGTTATGGACTGTTTTTAAACAATTTACTATAGTATATTTATGTATATTCTAATAGATATTGTGTATATATATTTTCCTATATATATATTTAGAGATGTTTATATATACTTTCACATATGCATACTTATGGACTGGTTTTTAAACAATTTACAATAGTATATGTATGTATAGTCTAACAGATATTGTGCATATAAGTTTTCCTATATATATATATATATATATATATATATATATATTTAAAGATATGTTTATTTATACTGTCACATGTACATATTTATGGACTGACTTTTTAAAAATTTAGATGTAATTTACTATAGCATTCTCTGACTAGAACATTAGCTTGCTTTAATTGTATAATTGGAACATTTGATTCCTATCAGCTGATAGCTAACACGTGATATAAACTGGTTAGAGAGATGTTCAGTTTGTCTGAAGTGACAAGCACAGTCGTGAAAGCGCTAATGTTATCCTATTTTTATTTTTTTTTTTGCTAATAAACGTGGTGGTTGTGCAAGTTTGGTGCAGTTTTCGTTTTTTCACTTCATCCTGGCAGATAGGTTCAGAGCTAACTTTACCCTCCCCACCCCCTAAAGAGCCCATATCTATACAGGAAAAATGCAGAGTCCCTGTAATCACAACTACACAGGTAAAAGCTGCACTCTTTAAAGCCAAAAACACAGCATCCATGGGATCTGACAACATCCCATGCTGCACTTTACACGAACTTCAGAACGAACTGGCTCCCTACTTAAGCACCATGTTCAATAATAGCCTTGTATCAAGCTTTGTGCCCATTGAATGGTGCACAGCAACAGTAATCCCACTCCACAAAGGGGGAGCCACCACTGATCCCGGGAACTATCGACCTATTAGCCTGATGAGCCTGGTCTGCAAGGCCATGGAACATATCATCATGGAACTCATAAACAAAGACATTGGTAACCTCCAAACTCTGGATCCCACCCAGTTCGGGTTTGTGAAAGGCAGATCATGCCTCCTGAACCTGATCGACTTCTTTGAGGCAGTCACCAAAGCCGTAGATGATGGTAAGGTGGTTCACACAGACTATCTTGACCTCGCCAAGGCTTTTGACACCAGCCCCCATTCTGGAATTATAGCTAAACTTACTAAACTAGGTATAAAGATGGGTTGCCAACTGGTCACTGACAGAACCCACACTGTAAATCTGACCTCAAATTAGTGACAAGTGGAGTACCACAGGGTTTAGTCCTGGGACGTCTCCTGTTTGGTATCTACTTCTCTGAAGTACAGGCTAACACAGAAGGTCTCTGGCTAATGAAGTTCACAGATGACTGCAAACCAGGAGCCATAGTCAAGTCTCCTAATGATGTGGACATCCTACAGAAGGGCCTCGCTGAGACAGATGCTGGTGTCAGAGCCATGGCCTCAAGCTCAATGCCAAAAAGAGCAGTGTCATCCCCCTTGGTAAAAACTCTGTACCCATGAACTACCACATAAACAGCAGTCTACTTAACACTGAATGTGTGATAAGAGACCTTGGGACCCAGGTGGACAATAGTCTCTCCTTTGATAGTCACATCACCACAGTAGTCAGGAAGTTCTTCTACATGACACACCTCATCATAAAAGGGTTCTCATCCAGGAAAAAAGAGGTCATTGTTCCCCTCTACTTGACACTCATCAGACCCATTATAGAGTACAACGCCCCTTTTGGAATGTACCTCACAAGACATCTACAGCAGCTGGAAAGACTACAGAAGTACCTCACAAAGAGGATTACTGGCCTCAAACAAATGCCCTACACTGACCATCTCAGAAACTCCAGCTTTATTCCGTAGCATATCGCCTACACCAAGGTGATCTCTGCCTAACATATAGAGCTATGTCAAAGGGGGCCTTCATTGTGTCATTACTAGACAGAGGCACAGTATTCTAAATCTATTCTGTGCATTTTTGTGCATTTTTGTACCATTTCATGGGGTGGCAAAAGCCACATCACTATGGCTAGGCTTACAAATGCCCCAGGGCAGATAGCCTAGTACTAAACTATGAAACTATGAAACCCAGAGCTGCTGGACATGTTACACTTAAAGAAATCCCAATCCCTCCGAGCTACAAGCTCTAGGGACCTACACCTTGTCACCACAATAATCATGACACGCTGGAGGGATATATTCCTGTCCCAGAGACTTCCCATACTCTGAAACAAGCTACTCATCTATGTCAAGCAAAGTTCTTCATTAGCACTCTTCAAGAAAAATTTTGATGAGTGGATGGGAAATAGGAAATACACCCCGGGGATCACTTCTGTGTCTCTGCTCAACAATGGCACATGAAAATAACTTTCTTGGGTGGCGTAAGCCAGGGAACCTTGTTGGCTAGGCTTACATAGGCCCTTGGGCTGATAGCCTAATACCTACCTATGAACCTATGAACCTATGAACCTGAAGATGTAAAGTTAAAGGTGATCCATAAAAAGCAAACTCTATGCAGAATAAAGAACTGGTTGAATATGACAAAAAGATTGGGACAGTCACTCGCAACCTGCAAGGCACAACCTTCAACTTGTATTGTAGCAACAGAAATGCAAAAGGTACATAGAACTCTGGGTGATCTCCCATGTGTTTTGTCTTCTGACTTCATTATTTCCTAGGTTTCCTTTTTTTATTGTTTCTAGCGAGTATTATTTCTACTACAACATGCTAGACAAACATCTCTTCTTGACACTGATATAGTTTTCAATCTTTCCCATCTTCTAAGTGCACCAGTAGTGTCTCCTCCAAAAGCCATACACCAGTAGTTGGATACATACCCTTGAAATGGCAAAAGTACACCATGTAGCCAGGTAGCATATTTGCCAGTACCGAAAGAGTTCTTTCATGCTGCTTAAAGCCAGAATTTACAGGAAGCATAACAGATTGCAGTAACAATTTGGAACTTTCCCAAGAAACCTCAAACAGACTTTTAAGGAGAACAACATGGACAGGGTATGCAGGAGTGATGAGCTTCCATGCAAACGTGCAATTAATGGCTATAAGGCAATGGTTCACAATGTATGACCCCTGTGGCCACAACCATACACAATCATCTAAATACCTTGCATAGAAAAGCTCACCAGCTTAGATGTAAACCCATATGTCACAAGATGGATTGCAAACTGGCTCAAGGACAGAACACACAGGGTTAGAGTTGCTGGTGCCATGTCAGACTCTAAGGTCCGAAGTGTCCCACAGGGCTCAGACCTGGGCCCCCTCTTGTTCGGCATTTATTTTTCTGAAGTGCAGGCAAACATAGGGGGATTGTGGTTGACAAAATTTGCAGATGACTGCAAACTGGGCACCATAATTGACACTCCATCAGACACAGACATCCTCCAGAAAGGTCTCATAGAAATGGATAACTGGTGCCAGAGTCATGGCCTTAAGCTAAATGCCAAAAAATGTATAGTCATACCCTTTGGGAAAAACAAGGTAACCCCTAATTACCACATAGGTGGTAATCCATTAAACACGGAAGAAGTTATCAGGGACCTGGGGACCCAAGTTGACAGTAACCTCTCTTTTGACACTCACATTGCCAAAGTGGTTAGGAAGACCTTCTACATTGCCCACTTGATCATGAAGGGATTCACATCCAGATCAGGAGAGGTCATTGTCCCTGTACTCTTCACTTATCAGACCAATGATTGAGTACAACGCTCCATTCGAATGTACCTTACCCGACACCTGCAGCAGTTGGAAAGACCCCAAAAGTTCCTAACCAAAAGGATAAGGGCTCAAACATATGTCATCGATGCCCGACTGAAGAAACTCCAGCTCTATTCAGTCGCATACCGTCTGCTCAGAGGTGATCTGTGCCTGACATACAAGGCCATGTCCAACCCGAATTAATGGACATGCTCCACCTCAAAAATCCAAATCCACCAGAGCCACGAGAGCAAGAGACTTAAACCTCAACACGGATATAAATAGGACGTGCTGGAGGGACAGATTCATCACCCAGAGACTCCTACACTATGGAACAGAATCCCAGTCCATGTGAGGCAGAGCCCCTCACTGACTCTGTTCAAGAGAAATCTTGACGAGTGGATGGGAGATCGTAGGTTTACCCCGGGAATCATCTCTGTAGCACTGCTGGACAGAGGCACAGCAAATTAATGGGTATAGTATTCTCATCCTAAGGGGTGGTGAAAGCCACACACACTCTGGCTAGGCTTATAAATGCCCTAGGGCAGATAGCCTAGTATGAACCTATGAACCTATGAACCTATGAACCTATAAAATAGAATGATCTAGGCAAACCAGGATTGGAAATAATTCACCCCTGAGTACCTATATACAGGTCTCCATCTCATCTGCTCCCGTTCCTACCACAATATAATCATACAACCCATCCAAAGCACCTGCACTGTCATATCTTAGTTTAAACCAAGTAGATAAATTAACTTCAGTAACAGGCTGCAAGTGAATGGGTACCCATATTAGGCATGGATGAAAAGGGCCCAAGGCAGACCAATTCTCTTACTCAGCTAATTAATAAATAGAATAAACTTAACGTACTGCTGCTGAGATAATGGCATCACAAAAATAAAATCTTTTCGCAAATCAGATTCAAAAGGTAACATAGTACACAGCCCAAATCTTATCCAGCCCTGAAAAAGTCTCAAAGCTCAAACCATAATACACAGTTAATAATAATAACAACACTTAAATGGTCTACATGTATGTGCTTGTCAGAAATTGAATGTAATACCTTAACAATGAAAATTACTTCTCCAGCATTGCAAATGTATTGGTATACCTCACTGTGGATAAAAGAAGTAGTAACTGCATTTCTTAGGATAAGAAAAGAAAACACAACTCAGAGGAAAATTCAATGAATTCAGATCTGCCATTGTTTTCATGCCAGGCACCTAGCTGACAAGGACAGTCTGTTTATAGCATTAAATGTTAAAACAGACCACAGTAGTACCCACAAAGAACTTAGTATCTAAGGCTGCAGGCTATACCAGAGACAGAGTATATCTATTGAGTGCACAGTCTCACTCCACTGAGACTAAGTATAATTGGAGATTTAGCACTGTTAACCGATGAATCTATAACCTCATCATCCAGAGAACTGAAATAAACATTAGCTGCAAAAAAGCAAAAAACTTTCTGAAAAACAACAGATGGCCCAATTTATCAGTGGTCTCTACAGGTGGGCAGAAGATTTCCCCTAGTGCCCTAGACAGATTTTGGCACAGAAGGACCAATTCAGGCAACAAAAATGAAATTACAACTAATATTTGTGTATTATTTGTAAAATTTAAACTAGACATTACTAGCCACGATATTGGAGAATATTGGGAACTCGGTGTAGAGGAGAAAATGATGTCTGATTCATACAAAAATGCATTTCTGTGCACTACAACTAGAAGCAGATCTGTTAAAAAGCACAAAGTTAAAAATTAGCCTCTTAAGGAGACTGATGTAATTTAACTAAAACGCTTGACATCTGAAAAAAAGTATCACGTGTATTGTGCAATGGAGAGCCTACCTATGAACCTATGATGTATTTTGATAGTACATTAAACAAGATCCTTCTACCCATGTTGGTGTTGATGCTGAACCATTTGGTGTTAAGGTAAATGCATATTTGTAAATAGTGAAGGATATTTTTTCTTAGTGTCTTAACCAGTATTTCCCAGCAAGAAAAAAACAGGCATGTGCAACTTCCAAGCTCTGTGTAGTTGCTAACACTTATTTGATTACTTCAGTAACATTCTAAGCATTCTTAACCTAAACCACTTAAACTCTTTTGTTTCAGTTGTAGAACATGGAACAAAATCAAAGAGTTACATAAAGTGTAGAAATTCAATATGTAATAACTTTTTATTTAATGTGTTTGTTGAATGACAACTCCACCCAGTTAAGTTTTTTTTCATCCTGAACCATCTTCATTCCCTTAGATTAAGTGGCAAGTCATTAATAATTTCTCCCAGAAGTTGTTTCTATACACTTGTTAGGAAGCATCTAAGTACTTCCGTCTGGTATTTGTCACATTAGCTGTGAATTCATGTAGGCTATGAGGGTCATAAATATCTCAAGACTTTTATGATCACAACAAAGTAATTAGGATGGTCATTTATTCAATCTGCAGGATCAATAAAACATTTTAAAACTAGGTAGCAACTACATTTAGTGTTTTTGTGTATGTGTATCAGTCCCAGATGAGCAACTTTAATACCTCAGCTAGAAAATCCTGAACTATAGCCTTCAGTCAGAACAAAAGCATTAAATAACCTACTCTTTCATACCTAATATTTAAACTTAACCATATGCAAGAAATGGTCACTAAGGAAAAACAAAGAATCCTGTTGCTAAGGATTAGTTGAAGCTTGTACCACAGACAGACAAAATTCATGAAATAAAACTACAGTTAATATAAGACAGTGCGGAGATATTACCACAGTAAATGCATTCTCCTACTCTGTACGTTGTGTCTCCACCTAAGTACACCAGCAGCTGAAAACCTTGACTATACGATGAAAACATGTAGCTTGGCAGTCCTATATTAGCCCATTTTGGGGTATAACAAACTAGAAAATAATTACCTCTTGGAGTGATAAAAAAGCATTAATGCTACAGCAGAGATCAAGATGTGATAAAAGAATATATAAATATATGTATTTGTTTTTGTGTTTGGTTGCCATTTTACGGAATTAGTGAAATAGTTCACTGTAGACCCTTTTCAGCCACCATATAAGCCACTTGGACAGGAGTAAATGAAAGCTATAGTGATGTTTGTAGGAGAGGGTAGAAAGCCAGACTGGCTGAGGAAAACCCAGTCAGATACAAACTCCATACATGTAGTAATCAGAATTAAGGATTAAATCCAGACTATGCAGACAGAAACCTTAACCAATTAAGCACATTTCTGCACAAGATGCCTGCACCTTGTCAACAGATAATTCCATTTTATGATAAACTACAAGTCATGGGCACCTTATATAACAGCATTCCCAATATATCATAAACGTCTAGGCCTCAGTCCTGACCTCTAGTCACTGCCTGAGTGTAAGTCTGCATGTTCTTTCTATGCCTGCACGCATTTCATCTACGTTTTTGGGTTTCCTCCCTCTTTCACCCAAAACTGCAGTATGGATTGTCTGCATTAAATACTCCATATATATGTTATTCCTGCCCCTCCCCTTATGGTCTAGGTCATGACTGCAATGGTCAAAGAAAGACCAGTTCACTCAACTAGTTTAGAAATAAGTGTAATTGAAATTATTATTGTTATTATTATTATTTATTATTACTACTGCTAATGGTAGTCACTGAAGTAAGCTTAAGCATTGTTAGAAAAAGGTCACTCAGAGTCTGCCAGTATCCTTTGAATTGTAGCTAAACTGCAAAAGAAAATATGCCACTGCATTCCATTTGTCCTTACTCATTCAAGTCATTGCCACAGGGCAGTAGAATCCATGCAGTGCCTCCTTAACCTTTCTCCTGTTGTCAAGGAAATTTAAGATTTTATTCTTACCACAAACATAAAAAGAGAGAAGTAGAGATGATCGCAGTGATACTTTATTGCATTAATGGTATGAAAAGGGGTAGAAAGTTGTAAAAGTACATGAGAAGCTTTTATTCTGATCAGCTCATTGCAATTCAACAAGCTAGAATACTTTGACTGAGTGATCTGCAAACCAGATATCTTAACGTATGACTCTATTGCTTCCTGTGTCCAGTTACATTTCTTTTTTAAGGGTAGTTCATATAATACAAAATGGCAAATTACTTTAATGCAGTTTTCACTGGTCTAAATCAAATAGAATACTTGTGTATCTATCAGCTATGGCATGACCTTAATCTGCTTTTGAGGCTCTAACCATTTTCATTATAAATGTTTTTTCTTGGTCACTAATGATGCTGTCTGTATACTTTTGCTATGTTTCATATGAACTTTTATATTTTTGTTTATTTTCCCAGTTAAAATATAGACTTTTAAGTAGTTTCGCATGCATCTTAACAAGTCTTAGACAGATTTTGTGTCTGATACAAGGTCTACAAAATGTCTGAAAGGTTGCAATTTGCAAATAATTCCATTCACTATCTCCAAAATTATATAGTATACACATCATATGGCAATATAGTGAATGATCATATAAGCTCGAGTTTATACAAAAAATGCTTACTTCATTAACAATATTCAATCCAGAGCAGAAATTGAAAGAAATTCCATATACTGATTTCTGCTTGGAAAATGCAGCAACTTGATGGTAGGACAAGGCAAGTGTGAAATTATTACCAACAATAGTCATACTTTACACTCTTACATCTATTATTTTATTTTTTTACATTTTGTTGACTTAGTTAGTCCCATTAGGCTGATGGTATCTTTTCAGTGAGTAGACTGTCGGTAGTATTTATACTGACAAAGAGAAATATTGCTAGGCCATCAGAGAACTTTACCTGCTCCATTTAATAACTGCCCTGGGATCATTTACATCCACCTGGGCTACCTCCAGCTTAGGCAGATGGGGCCTTGATTTAATATCTCAACCAAAGGGCAGCACACTTAGGAGGGCAGCAACCCTCTTATCCCCCTTATGCTGTACTGCAGGGTCAGTATTATCCGGCAGTTGGAGCAAAGGGTTTAGGCTGTAAGCTGTAGTTACTTTGGTACAGGGATTAATTCCCTTAATGCTCATTTGCCTTCTGTGTGACCTTGAGCAAGTCATTTAACCAGATATTGCTCCCAGGTCCCCCCCCCCCCTGAAAAGGGACTGTGTGTCCAGTGGACCTACCTAGTTAACAAATGGGTATTATTTTAATGGAAAATCTCCTATGGTGTACTCACAAAACCTCTGCATCAAAGAGAAACCCCCCCCCCTATAGAACTGGGGCCACCTGCAAACTATATCATTATGGCCAACAGCCAGATAACATAGTCCATGTGGATCATTGGCCCTCTCAGTTTCCCTGTTTAATATTCACATTACTTTGCAGGAAGGGGACAAGTTTCATCTCCATTCTTCTGCACTTGACCCTTCTTTCTGCAAGGTTACATCCCATCATTTACTTCAGCCAGGTTATATCAGCCCCTTCTTTACAACAGGCTTCCTATTCACATTAAGCAGACTCCTTCCCTGGCCCTCTTCAAACACAATTTGGATTAATGGATGGGGGATAGGAAATTCACTCCTAGGGTAGTGCCCGTGTCCCTTATGAACAGGGCAGTCTATAAGATACTCAAAGCACAGGCACAAATCCATGCCATCTTCTTGCTGCTAGAGGACATTTATTGGGTTATATTGGTTAAGTTTGTAAGGGCTCTTCAGCTGTTAGCCTAGTAATCTCCTAAGAATCTATGAACCTATGTATATACACAATGTACTTAGTACTTGAGTGCTTTGGCTCATAGTAGTAACTGTGGATTAAGAGGCCTGTATTAGGTATAGCTTAATATTCCTTCATTTTAACTCACAGGAGTAAAAAGGAGTAATAGTCCTTCTGTTATGCTATGTATAACTTAGTAATAAGTTAATACTTCAGTACATGCAATAAGAACAGCACCATGGTGACTGAGAGATATGCTAATGAAATGCTATTGTGTGTCTGTGCACATAAGTTAGTGCCCCAATACTTTGATTCATAGCAGCACCTGTGGATTAAGAGGCCTTCTGTTATGCTAAAGTATAGCAGTAACTGGGTGCTTCAGTGCTTTAACTCATTAACTCATAGGAGTAACTGTAGAGTAACAGACCTTCTATTATGCCAGGGACAACTTAGTAATAACTTAATACTTCAGTACTTTGACTCATAGGGGTAACTGTGGAATAAAAGGCCTTCTACTATGTAAGGTATAGCTTAGCATTCAGTGCTTTGCCTCCTAGGAGTAATTATGGCATAACAGGACATCCATTATACCACATGGCTCTGAACTGTTATTTTTTTCTAATATTTATAGGATCATAGAATCACAGAAGATTACTAGGCTATTGACCCAGAGGTAATTTCAAGCCTAGCCGTTTCATCCCAATGTAATACCATAGAAATGTTAGTTAATACCCAAGATTGCATTTAGAAATGACTGCCCATGTCCTGGATGGTTGTGGGTGCTATTCCTGGTAAGAATTTATGGTGCTCCATCTACTCGTCCAAATTCCTTTTGAACAGTGTTATATAGGTGCTTTGTTTCATATGAATAGATAGCCTATTCTAAAGACGTGGTAGTCACTGGGAAATAAATCTGTCCCGCTAGCATGTCTTATTCAAGTCACAGGCCATATTTAGGTCCCTGGAATGGGTAGCCCTAGTCCCGTTTGATTTACAGATATGGAGCAAGTTCATTAGGTCTTGGGTTGCTCTGTAAGCCAGGCATAAGTCTCCCCTAAGAAGTCTATATGATACAAAGTAAAGTGACAGGGACTTTAGTCTGGCTGTGTATGGTACATGCTGGAGTCCCTAGATCTTCTTTGTTAGAAACCTCTGAGGTCTCAGTTGCTGCAAGTGCTTTGTACAGTACATGCCGAACAGGGAGTTATACTCAGTTATGGGCTGGACTAGTGCTGAGTATAAAGGTGCTATAACCTCTTTTGTTCTCAAGGTGATGCCTTTACTGATCAAGTATGCTACGTAGAAAGCCTTCCTTACTACAGTAGATACATGGTGGTCAAAGTTAAGGTTTCAATCAACTTGTGAACCTAAGTTCCTTACCACTTCAGGGGTACTTAAGGTTTTATTGTTGATTTGATAGTGTGAAGGGGCATTGTGCCGAAGGGAATGATGATGCATTTCTTTGCATTCAGTTTGAGACCATGACTAAGACACCAGTCATTGGCCTGCTTAAGACCCCCCTGGAGTATATTGACATCATTGGGGATTCAATAATTGCACCCAGTTTGCAGTCATCTGTAAACTTGGTCAACCACAGCTCCTTAGTTTATGCTACACTTAGTGCTATAAAGGAATAGCTTACCCATAACCTGTATCACTGCTTTGCATTATACTTAGCAGCAGCCTTCAAGATTTTGTAGTTTAACATGATTAGCAGATAATCATCTACTCATAAACATTTTAAAGTCAAACATGGTTCTGTAATATAGCAATAAGCAATGACTAGGTGTGGTATATTGAAGCTTTACCCACCACAGTTGGTGTGGTTTAATCACGAGGGCGAAGCACTGAGGAGTTGGTTATTGCTATTATACGACATTATTTAAGAAAAAAAATATTTAATTTTGTTAAATAATGGGCCAGATTTAATAATGCCTACACTAAGTGTACATTAAGTGTACACAGTATGTATTCACAAACATCCCTACCACATATTTTGTGCTTTCTAGTCACTTAGAAAGATTACACTAAGTGTACATATAGCCTACACTTTATGGTAACCTTTATGAATCCCTGTTGATATTTAAAGTTGCAAGAAAATCAGAAGAAAAACTAAAATTAGGAGGAAGAAGGTGTGAGTTATGCCTGTGTTATCTGTCCACTCAGAACCATGTACACTTAGTGAAGAAGTTATTGAATCCCTGGGGAATGTCTCTGCATAATGAATGACACAGTGGTGTTCTTCCACTTTTTTCGGTATCCTGGGGCTTTCTTGATGTACTGTCCATGTGTATGGAACTTATATTCCCACGCTTACATGTTACATCAGTGCTTTGGAAAGGAAGCAATGAAGAAAGGAAGATCTCCTTTGCTTATTAAAAAAAAAAACAAAGTTTGAAATCCAAACAGTTCAGAGGTATGAGGCAGTGCAGAAATGCTAAGATAATCAGGTGTGTTTCTTTAGTTTTGCATAAAATACCTCATTTCCCTTGTATTTTCTCTGTCCCATCTCTCTTGTATCGCTGAACTGTCCAGATTTCAAAGTTTAGTTAGTTAGTTAGTTAGTTAGTTAGTTAGTTATTTTTAAACTCAAGAAAACTGGAAAGCTCTGTAGCATATATTAATAGAAGAAAGTCTGGACGACCGGACTTTTTTCTATTGGTATATGTTCGATTTACAACAGGTCTGACCAATCAACATGCACATTTTTGAATGTAAATGACCTATCATTGTATAATGACTATTATACAACGACCCCCATTAATATTCAAAAACGTGCACACTGATTGGTCAGCGTGCACATTATAAATCAGAGTTATAGTAATGGAAAAAGGTCCGGTCACCTGGACTTTTTCCATTACTATAACTCTTTTTTACAGCAATGGAGAATGCAAGATCTCTTTTGCTTCACACTGTCTCACTATGTTAAAGGAGTTTAACATAGCGAGATAGTTAAAGCAACGGAGATCTTGCTTTCTTTTTGCGTAGGCATACACATGTGCAGTACATCAGAACTGCCGCAGAATACCAGACAGCTGCGGAAGGGCAGCAAGAAGGCATTATACAATGCCATTCTTAAATAATGCCATTGTATAATAGCAATAACCCACTTCTGGGTGTGGGTAATGCTGGATTTATCCACGGTTGGCTTTATTTGGCCACTCAGGCTTCGTCCTCGTGACCAAACCACACCAACCGTGGGTAAATCCAGCATTACCCATGCCCAGGCATGGGTTATTGCTATATTAACAAGTTACATAATGCTTAAGGTTCTAGAGCTCAAAACGTTAGTCAGTTCAAAGGGAAAAACTAAGTCTGATGTCATCATCAGTGACAATTAACTGCAGTCTGCTCTGTTTTCCCTCCTGTCAGCAAACATTTGTAACTTTCTGTAGTGTGACTTATTGACTTGCCACAGAAAAAAACAAAACACAGGAGATGAAAATACAGCAACAATACCAGTGTCCATGTTAGCTATATGCTGGTCAGAAAAAAATGATATCTTGATCTAGTTTACTAGGTAACTCTGCTCTCCTAATTTTGTCTTTAGGCAAGTATTTACGAGAACTAGAAAATACATATTGAACAAAATTCATTCCTGATAAATATGGATGATAGACAAAAGCACAATTTTCTGGCTTCATCTTTCTCTAAGGAGCAGAACATTCATCAGCAATCTGTCAACAGCCAGAGATAAGAATGAATATGCAAAATGAATGTACCTGTAAGAATTTAGTACAGGATATCTGCATGCATGTTGTTTGGATAGCTTACAGCCTATGAGGTGTTATCTTTGAAAGAAATATACAACTTCTTTTAAAAGCAACTTCTTTTAAAAGAGAGGTCACCATGCTGTCCATCACAATAGTACAATGTTATTATCAGCTCTTATGCAGCATCAGAATAAACTGTATATTAAAGGGTAGAAATCTTTCTTTACAATAAGAAATAAAGATAGTCATGATTTAACTTTCAGAGAGCCAGTATTGGAGATAGCCAGTGTGGACTTATATGTTGATTGTTAACAGTTGCATGTAGTGGTTATGACTGGCAATCAGAACTCTAAAAATGCTGTCATACAGTTATAAGTTTAATTGTTTAAATTTTATAATATTATACTAGCAGCAATAAAGCTGCCTTTCAGTTGTTATGACTAGCAAATAGACACCACAGTTATCATTTAAAATGTTATGTAACACTACATTACCGGTCCAGAAAGAAGACTGAAACTTGTAAAAAGTATACTTTTTTCATCACCAGTTAAACACAGTCAAAAAAATATGCATTTAATTTAGCATTTTGAAACTGTTAATGTAAATATCTGATACTGAAGAGAAAAAAATAATTGGTCTGCATTATCAAGGTAGGTGATATTTACGTTGTAAAATTGGAAAAAATAAAAATCTGTATGCATTTTTAATGTGCACAATGTTTTCTGGGCCACACATATAAAAGGATGGCTAATCATGGATTTGTTTAATCATATTAAAATAATCACAAGAAATATTTAAACCAAAGTGAGTTAAAGCTAATTTACTCATTTAATGGAGCAGCTGAAAGCTGTAAAATGGAAGTGAAATATAACCTCTTAGAAACTGACATAAAGAGGCTCTTAAATATACACAGTGAAAACGCAACTTCAGTTTTCTCAAACTCATTCAGTTTGAAAAAAGTTGCTTCAGAGTTTAATCCATGTCTTCTACACAAGATTTCAAGAAGCATTACTTAGTGAATATCTGCCTTATTAGATCATCTAGCAAAGGTCAACAAAGAAGCTATCAAAAATTAATTAAATACAGTGTGCTGATGCAATAGTGATGAATTTCATGTTAGCTAATCAAAAAGCTATTAGGATTTAGGAAGAACATATATGTGATCAGATTTAATGTTTGTCTTTTTAAAACAAACTCAAAGGTTTCTTAGGAGAGTCAGAGATATTCAATGACTAGTGGAATCCGTTTTATCACTTTGACTAAGGTTTTAGCTTTAGTGTTTTCCTCTCTGTCCCTTTCTGTTTCAGAGTTCAAATATGAAGTCTGCACATTAATGGATAGACCCACAGATAAATATTTTGTGTACCATTTGTAGTTTAAACTTTTCTAACATTGCTCTCACAATGTTTCTGAGTTTGTGTTTTAGTCACAAAAAATAAGAAGAGATGAAATTGAAACAATGCTAGGCAAGTAATTACAAAGATTGTAAGATGCCTAGCCATATATTCCTTTAAGCAGACACACATAAAAGGGTGTGCCTCCCTTTTTAAGGACTTAGTAGTGTTCACCTCCCAAACTGAAAAGGTCTATACGTAATAACCCTGGGAAGAAAAGAGCTTAAAACCTGCATGGAGCTAGTTTCAAACTCCCAGACTCTGTATATAACCACCACACTATGCCTATACACCTATGCACAGCCACTGAAATAAACTGAAGCCTCTGCTGTGAGAATAGACTCCAAAGTCTTCTGAGCATCCAGTATGAAAGGCAATTCATTTTTTACATGTTGGGCCACTGACGTTACGGAAATCTTGCTAGCAGCTGTGTAACACTTGTGACAATTACAGTAGAAGTTTTACCAACCAAAAGTGTTGTTGTTGTCTCACACAGCCTTATTTCTTATAGCAGTCTTGTTCATATTCATTTATTCTGTATCACCAGTGCTGAATTTAAGTCTTCCCCAGATGTGATTATTTTTATCAGGTAGTTCCTTCTGAATTAAAATTACTTCCCTATTCTCTGCTATCGCGTTTGTTCTTCTGTGTTTTACTTCTTCCAGCTGTACTAATAGTATTCTTTAGAAAAAATGTTGCTGTACAGTGCTCCTAGGCAGGTACCTTAAACAGGCTTATGCTTATCTAGTAATCACTAATAATCACTCATGTTGTCTATGTTTTCACTTAAAGACCCTAAGTGGATGTACCAAATCAGAGTGATGTTGGTCTGTGGCATGCATATTTAGTGGCACCAGCAAAAGAGGAAAGTGCTATTTTGTGTGGTTTCTTCCAGTGTGAAGCAAGAATAGCCTGAAGCTTCAATACAATCTATGCTCACTATTCATGAATTCGCCTTCTAAAGGGAGTTAAGGCTATATAGCGACAGAAGCAGGAGTTATGAACTGCATCTGCTCTAACTGATGATGACCATATGAAGGTACAGCAATTTCCTGTGGATGATATTTTTCTACATCATTCTATTTGTTCCAGCAAAAAAAAAAAAAAAAACTGAATGTCTTTGTCATCTTAATGGGCATGTTACTAGACTAGTACAGAACTTGTTCTGGTCACCGCATTTTGACATTTGTGTATCTAAGGCATATTTGTTCAGTCCCATTGGAGGGTACAGTTCCTACAGTTGTGTGACTCAAGTTCGAAATACATGTCACATTGGCCCTGTTATGGTACAACACTGTGTCCCTAAGCATATCATGACAAAAAGGAGTGTAAGAGCATCATAGCTGATAATCTGGCCTGTTCAGTCCTCAGAAACTGTGCGAACATTTTATGTAGAAAGTCATTTCCCACAAGTAATGAAGTATATGTATATTTTTATCTAAGGCACAAGACACTATTTTCACAAAGAATGTAGCTTACTTGTAATTTTCATGTATGCTGCTATAAGCAAAACAGGACCTTTTCACTAGTTTTACTGTATTTATTCGGAACAGTCCTGTTTTGACAATCTATATGGAGTTCCTTTGTAGACGATAAAAGTCATAACAAACGGGTCTATATTAGAACATCGAGGTTTAAAACCTTCAAATGTTCTAATATCGAACCCTACAGAGTGAAAGCTTAAAATATCAAAGCAACAGAAACCCGAATTCTTTCCTAGGGAAAAATTTTGATTGTCCGTTTCTGTTGCTTCTGTATTTTCAGCGCTGTGTTGGAAAGTTACAGGTCGGGTTCAGGTAAGTGGGTGATTGTGTGGATGTGAGGGTTAGGGCGGGTTAAGTGAATTAGGGTTAGGGCGCGGGTTAGGTATGTGTGCAATTGTGTGGACATGAGGGTTAGGGTGGGTTAGGTGAGTTAGGGTTAGGGAGCGGGTGAGGTGAGTGTGTGATAGTGACGGACCTTAGGGTTAGGGTTTAAGAAGTGAATGGTGATTAATCGACCCTATGTAAGTGAAAGCTTACAATCTCGAACTGTCAGAACAGCGAAATCGCTAGTTTAGTGTAGGGTTAGTTGTAAGATTTTAGGTGTATGTGTGTGGATTGCTGTTTGTTTGCTGTGCTTGTGTTGTGTGTATGTGTTTTGGAACAGCGATTTCGCTGTTCTGACAGTTCGAGATTGTAAGCTTTCACTTACATAGGGTCGATTAATCACCATTCACTTCTTTAAGCGGTTGGTGATCTAATATAGACCCATAATAAACTATCTATATAAAGTCACAGAAATACACACACATAAATAAAGGCATAAAAGTAGTAAACATTTTCTAAAATCAATAAAAACATAGCATGTAATTTTTGTATTGGAAAAGGTGTCTCTTCTAGCAGCATTTTGTGACTGGAAAATGACAGCTGTTAGTTGATTCTCCTACAAAGATACTCAGCTTTGGAACTCGAGATTTACCACTTCGCTGTTTTTATTGTCCTGTTTAGCTGCATGGCCCCAGACCAACCCAGGTCATTCCTTGATGGGGGGGTGGGGACATGTCCTTTTTTTGGAGAGCGAAGTGCAGGTTAGCAGGGTCACAAGTCACATGGCCCTTGGGGCAGCTTCAACTCAATCAGGCAAAACAAAAGCAACTGTTTAGGAAGGAGTTTGATCTTTTTTTGGTCACAGAGTCACTTCCAAAACCCAGAGGCTTTGTTTGCAGGGGGTATTGTAAATCTGATTGTATGCTCCCTTGTTGAAATGCCATTTTACAATTACACATAGAGCCAAGTAAGACAAGATAACAGTCATCTGAATTTCAGTATTACTTTGTAAGACAGCTATATGAGTTTGTGTGTCTATACAACATCTAACTACGCATATACAAATGGACAAGCAAAAAGATTGCTACACATAAAGAAGATTTTTTTTAATTAATTTATGAACCTTAAATAATTAGTACCCTAAAATCCCTTCAGTAAGCAAACATTTGTTAAATGCTTCATAAAATACTGGCTGTTAATTATGATTTAGTCTTGTAGGTCTG
>NC_056729.1:1622687500-1622702500 GCF_019279795.1 Protopterus annectens
ACAACACTTTAATAAGCATGACCGGTAGAAATTATGTCTTGTGGTATGTGATGTGTCTTATAGAATGTAACAGTTTGCATGATACATTTATGGCATGGTAATTTATTCAGAAGATTCAGATTCACATTTATCCAAAGTACAAGCTTTGCTGAACATTTTTAAGATAGGCAGGACTCTACGTTAATGCTGTCAAAAGTAATCTTTGTATGACAGAAGCCAGATACTTAGGTTATGTTTGTGGGTGCAGAGTAATTACATACTAAGCAGTTAAAAAACGTGCCTGTACCCAGCACAAAATGACAAGTGAAAATATTTGTAAAAATAGCAGGATACTATAGAAAGTTCATACCCAGCTTTACTACCATATTTAGTCTTCTGTCAGACCTTACAAAAAGGTAAGGCCCCCATGCAGACAAGGTGGACCATATCAACAGATAAAGATTTTAACCAAGTGAAAACTATCTTATGCTCAGTGCCTGTTTTGGTCACCCTGACTTCAGTAAATAAATTGCTGTGTATACCAATGCATCTGAAGTAAGGTTAGGTCATGTTATCTAAGGAAATAGATGGTGAGGCCTACTACCTCAGGAGCCTACTCCAGCCTACTACCTCAGGAGGATGCTAAGTAAAGCTGAGACAAGATATTCTGTGCCAGTGAGCAAGAATGCCTTATTACTAGGTGGGCACTATCTAAGATGCAGTATTACTTACAGGGGCCTAGCTTCCTTTTAGTAAATGACCATGCAGACCTGCAATGGTTGTATGAACAACAGGATGTAAACATCAACCATTTTTCAATGTAGGTCTGGCAACAGCCACAAGAATGTGTATAGACTGGGAGGGTTCTACATTGGGAGGGGTCATTGCAGTATAACTGCTTGATAAATCAAAAATGCTATTTTAATGTATCAGAAATTATAGATACAAATGGATCTACCACTAAATTTTAGTGTCAAAACCTTGACTTCCTTATGGTCGAGACCATAAGATCAAAGTCTTGAAAATTCAAAATTTAAATAAAAAAAAAAAAACAAGAAAATCTTATTTTTTCATGTTTTTGCAGGGGAGGAAGTCCCCCTGCACCCCCATACCCCTTGCTAATTAAATATACCAACTCTGAGAATGCACTCCAGCAAGGAAAAAGGTAAATATACCATTCTGCACTGTATGGCGATCTCCATTTAAACAGTTTAAAGTTTAAAAACTTCGATCTTATGGTCTCAACTATAAGAAATTAAAAATTTTGAAACTTCAAAATTTAGAAGTATATCCATATATATATATATATATATATATATATATATATATAAATATACATATATATATATGTATATCTATATATATATATATATATATATATATATATATATATATATATATATATATATATGTATATGTATATATATATATATATCTAAGAAAATATTGTCCTGTATCAACTGCACAACTCAAAAATAATGCAAAAAGCACCAAATAACAGGACAGCACGAATCCAAGCAGTAGTTTCCTTTATTTCTCAACCATACGAAGATGAATAAGGAGGTTTAGCGCTTTCATCTAGGTGACTAGACTTCCTCAGAACAATCATACTAAAAATTCTCCCCATTATATACCCAAAAGCCCGCCATTTACTTCAATCATACAATTTCATATGCAAATATCTTTCCAATTAAAAATAAATACATATAATATATTTATATCTATCATTTTGTCCTTTGAAACACATATACTTAAAAACTAACAATATGCAATATAACTTGCAATTATTGTCATATATTTGTGTATTTAAAAGTTAAAACAACACTGTAAATACTTCTAACAAGCCAACTTCCTATAGAATATTGTTAATATGACAAAGATTTTTTTCAAAATGTCCTATATAAAACACATTTATAACATCTCATTATGCAATGTTAACATTCCCTATGCAGATATAAAAACATATAAAAATTTGTACATTGTTGTTGTTTTTTAACATAACACTTTTACCTATAATTCACAAAGTTAGCAGCAATCAATACACAAATTCAGTATTACTGTGTATTATTCTACCCATTTCATATTGTATATACCTATAATTAGGCAACACACTCATTAACCTTCAAGCTGATGTATTGTACAATATGTAAGGCCTAAATCTATATATGTATAGACAATGTTATATAAATTATTAATTTTTTATGTTTTTTTGTGTGTTTTGTATATTTTTTATGTCCTTACTAAGGGTTTTGTAGGAATAACTTCATTTAACCCAGGGGGTGTAGCTACATCAAGTCGAAGCTGCCATTTAATCTCCCTTTCACTGACTATTGCTTTAATGTTGCCTCCCCTAGGGTTAGGTGTTATAACCTCAAGTATAGCAAACTTAAATCCTTTACATTCATTATTATACATGATGTGGATTGGGAGGAACAATATATACTTAATTCCACTTGGATGAATAACATCAAGACATATGTCCGTTACCTAGATGACATTTTCCTGTTATGGGTAGGAAATGTTGAAGAATTGATAAGGTTCATCGATTATATTAATAGTACAACTAGCTATCTTAAGTTCACATATCAGTTTGATCATAGTGGCATTAATTTTCTTGATGTATATATATATAATGATGGAACCAACATGCTCTGTATATTGCCGGCCTTGTAACTGAAGAACGGCAAGCATTTATTACTATAACTGGGTCTTATTAATGTGGTTTAAAGCTATGTCTTCTAATTTTCTGCTGTTTATTTGTGAAGAAAAACATGCCACTACATATCTGCACTGTCAGATATGTTCTAAGGATATACTGCAGTATGTTAAAGTGTTATATGTAAACAGTTCAGATCTCTCATTCAGTGATTCATAGCATTCTTATCTAGTATTGTCTGTTTCACACACATTCTGCAGAAGACTCATTCAAATTTCCTTACTTGAAATAAGTCCAAGTTTATACCTGAAAAAATGGGCTACATCTGTTCAGAGATTGTGGGTTGTTTCTGTTAACAAATATTAGAAAAACTGTATGGGACTCTGTGTATGTGTGCATGTGAATAAACACACACACACACACACACACACACACACACAAATATGATAATATATATATATATATATATATATATATATATATATATATATATATTTATTTATTTATTTTTTTTTTTTTTATAGCAAAAAGAAAATCTCAGGAAAACTGTCCACAGTCTTTGAGGCAAAACTACACTCTATAGCAAATAAAATACCTCAGAAGCTGGCACAATAAGGAGACAAGAGACCAATAGTTCAAATCAGAAATTCCTTCTTCATTAAAAACTACTTTGATACAAACAATCTACAAAATAGAATCCAAAACAGTCTGAAAAATATGAAAAGATTATATATATATATATATATATATATATAGTTCCCCTTTCAAAACATCTAAAACCCATAACATCTAAAATCACAACATCAAAACCATAACATTTAAAACCCACAACATCTAAAACCCATAACATCGAATTTCATAACATCTAAAATGTGCATCACAACATCAGACACTACAAATCACATGAAAATAACATCCCCTCCACATATAACGACACCAAACTAACAAACACACTTTTTACTACATTTCTGCAGGGGAGCAAGCTCCCCTGCACCCTCCCACAGCCCCGTAAATTAAATATACCAACTGCGAGATTGCACTACAGTGGGAAAAAGTTAATTTCCTAATCTCACTGTATCACGATCACCATAAAGAATGTGCACTTACCTGTATGGTCTAAAAACACATACAGAGTGGCAGAATAAATACTATATAAATAGTATAAATTCCTACACTATATGAATAATAACTATAGAAATAAAAACTACAACATCTCATAGTGACATCACAAGACTAGCAGATTAAACTATAACATTTACACATTTGATGATACACTATTCCATATTATACATTTTAGATGTTTTGAAGGGGAACTATATATATATATATATATATATATATATATATATATATATATATATATATATATATATACACACACACACACACACACACACACACACACACACACACACATTATCAGAACTTCTGAACATTTTATTTTGCATAATCTCAAAATCAGATCTGAATGTGGCTGATATATTTATTTCTATTGCGTTTTGTGCTTGGCAGACATATAAATAAAAAGCAATTGGGCTAAAGCAAGCACAAGATATACTCTTCATCTGGGTTTAATATAAGATTTTTTGAGGACAGTAATATAGGTATTATAGGTAAATGTTTGCAAACTAAAAAGCTTAAGATGTGTTAAGTCATGCAGGCCAACTCCTTGAACTTTATGCAAAGATGATTTGAGTGACGGGGTGTCCATTTTCAATTTCTCTACTTCCTAGACCTTGCTATTGTTCCTTTTTCAAACAGCGGTTGGCACTAATCTTTCGGTTATTTGCAATCAGAATGAAGAAATATCCACACCCTAGCGTGAGCAATATTAGCCCTTCCGGTGGGGTAAAGAGACCTCTGAGGTTGGACTAAGAAGTCCTGCAATCTGCTTATTGAACTCAGCTGGACCCATGGGCTCTCAGGTAGTTTTAAGTCTCAGATCCTCACAGGCATAAAGTTATGGAGATCAGATTGAAAATGGGCTTACAGGTACCTTCTAGAACTAAGCCATTAGAGCTGAAAGCCTATTAAAAAGGTTAGTTAGTTAGTTGTGCCTGTATTACAGCTTGTGGGATGCTATGCTTCATCAGCTCATAAAATTCTTACATGGCCACTCTGTGTTTGTGTGTGTGTGTGTGTGTGTGAGTGTGTGTGTGTGTGTGTGTGTGTGTGTGTGTGTGTGTGTGTGTGTGTGTGTGTGTGTGTGTGTGTGTGTGTGTGTGTGTGTGTCTACCTGTTTGTCTGTGCTTGTGCATGTGATTTTAAGAAATTAAACAAAGTACTATCCTCTTGCTGAAATGTTATTGACAAATGGAGCTGTAAAAAAGAGTGTTTCATTTTAATCGACCTGTTTCATATCACAGGTCTTTTGTAAGTTGGGTCTCATGCAATCCTTTTTAGAACTGAAGAATTCAAATAAGGAAACTGTCTCTGTCTACGAACATACATATTAACTATGCACTTGTGGCACACATACACACGCACACACACACACACACACACACACACACACACACACACACACACACACACACACACATTTTGTTTTTAAGCATCAGAGGTAGTAAGATACTTGCAGAACAAGACTGAGGCGGGTACGTTTTGAATGCCCAGACATTCACCACAGATTTCAGAACACTATAAATATGTTTCTTAACCAGCTAGGTGTGTTTAATTTAATGACCTCTTTTTACACATGAATGGAACACATAGTGTATAACAAAGTATACGAAGATTTATTAAGTCATAGGTAAAAACAATATGCTTACAATGAAAAATAATACAGTACTATGTACAAATCCATTTGTAAAGAGAGTTAAAGTGTCAGTCAGCTTTTGTCTTCCTTTTCAATTCTTGTGAGCTTGAGAACCTGCTAATCAGGGTAGACGTTAAGATTAAACAGTATACGTCTATCTGAAACCTGCCATTTCCTGAAATACTCTAGGAATTAGACACCTGGAAATCAGAGGTGTGTTAGTACCTTTATCTCATTTCCTGTGTGCTAATCCTTAAACAATTGTGGTCTGCACAGACATGCCTTTTATAAAAATTGTTTATACTGTTGTAGGATCCAGCACTATCAGTTTCCCATCTTCCTTTTCATTTTCAGCTTCTTGCCTTATTTCATTTGGTGAACAACGTGAAAGAGGCTGCAACCAAAAGCTACAAAAAGCTTAATGTGCCACGACTATGCCAGAAAAGCATCTCATCCTCACTGAGACATTTGTCACTAAAAACTCATCAGACATGTACCTCTTCCTCATCTGTTATAGAGACAGCTTTGCCCTAAAACAAACTTGCATCTAGCTTTTGATACTTGTAGGTTTTCACATATTATTGTTCACAGACCTGAATGATTTTGTTGCAGTATGTCTGCCAGGTGGAATATAACATATGAACTTGTTTAAAATCTCATTTGATGAGGATAAACTTTTTGTCATTTTCTGCTCTTACAAAGGTAACATGACAAAAAATTATGATTAAAGTATAATTAACAATTCTCAATGTAATTCCTTAGTAGAAACTTAAATGCATACTTTTTGCAGGCACACAGGTTTTTACTTGTTTCATGCATTCATAGAATGATAAACTAGCAACAATGTATATTTAACTCTTCTGTGCAAGGAGACTCTCTATACAACCTCACAAGTGTTTCTTATCCACAAGAAGAAAACTTCAATATGTTCCCATGAAATATAATTTTATTCATTGATTTTATGTTTCTAGACAAGACTGTGAACTAGTCATATTTGTCCATTTGAGGTATGTCATTTGTGACATAATCCAGTCTAAAAAATGAAAGAGAACTGCATTTTATAGCAAAAGGAATGTAAATACATGAAATATATTTACAGATGAAGTGTACCATTCAAATGCATTTCTTAAATATGTTGCGCATGTGATTTCTTCCATTTTCACTTCTACTACACTGGCTTTAACTGCAATGATGCATCTTTCTGAGGAAGGAATATGTAAGAGAAGTTTCTTACATCAGATTGATCCATTTAACAGACCTCTATTTTGTTAATTAAAGAGTAATTAGAGGGCAGAGTGGCTCCTTTAGCAGGACTCCTGGGGCCCAGTTTACCACAGGATCTCTCCCTAGGTGCTCCAGATAAATTACAGAGAGGGCTCAAATAACTTCAGTTTTAAATCCCTGCAGGTTAGGCAGCCTTAAGCTCTATAAATCCAAGCACAGCAGCAGGTAATGAGCCAGTCATGCACAAAATAGCAAGTTAACTTGGAAATAAAGGAAAAAATGATAGAAGGGGCCCTGCTCTACACTTGTAACAATGGCAACACAGCTCCATCACTCTCTCCCACACTGACAACATTTTTGTAGCCCTGATCATCTTTCAACAGTTCGCTGTCAAATGATTTACACAAGTACCTGTGAAGCATCAGGCCTGTCTTCCTCAATGCGTTAGTGCATGACTAGCAACATTCGTTTGCATGTACACATGTGACTGCATTATGTTTCAGACAGAGATAAAAAGACCACCCCCTTAATAAAAAAATCTGCCATATGTCTTGCAGCAGGGGAATCTGGTACAGTATGAGGAATAATTGAGTGAAACACATTATTAATCATAAGTTAACTATTCAAGAGTGATTGCACATTTTTTTCTTTAGCTGAAGAATAAAGCACAGTTGCATTTCTTTCATTTTTTCTACATTCTAGCAACACTCAACAATACTTATACAGATTTGTAGTTAACCTGCATCTATACTGAAGGATCTTTGTAAGTGTGTGTATGTGGGGGTGTGTGCATGCATGTGTGCGTTTGTCACCAAAGTATTAGGTTAGGTTATCTTTACTCCTATTCACCAAAAGCAGAGGCTGAAGATGTTCTTTCTCCAGACGAGGGGTCCAAAGGCCTCTCCCTGTTTTCTTCTCACTATAATAGGGCCTCTTTGTCAGCTAATCAGTCTCCTGATGGCTTGGGAGACAGATAAAGATTCTTGGCATTTGTCGGTGGAAATGAAAGCTGGATTAGCCAGACCCGGCTGCACACTCCATGGCGAAGGGGCACAGCTATTCCACCCCCCTCTCAATTCAAACTGCATTCTGGTTTGGTAACTTTTTGCTTTAAAGGTGTTTGTATTTCTAAAGTGGGCACTGATGCACTTAAAAGTAGAACTGACTAATGACAAAAAGGCCGAGGTCTCACTTCAAATAAAAGAGAAGAAAAGGAAACGAGGAGCTCAGTAAGGGAAGGAGACCAAGAGGAATACATTATTCAAGGTGCAAAAAAAGCAAAAATTCAACACAATTGCTATAAAGATATGCATATATTTTAACTGATGACTTGACGAGTATTCTAAAGTCATATGAGTGTTTCCCTCAAAATGTGATTATAATATCAGACTTTGTTAAAAATATGTTTTGTAGCACCAGACTTGATAAAGGATGCTCAGTAATTTAGTTACTTTATGTCACAGCTCAATTATGAAACTACCTGTAAGGTAAGCCACCAGGATTTTAGTATGTAACACTGTTGTTCCAGGATTATGGCACAAGGCTTAAAGCAACTTTTATTACTTATGTTTGTGATTGTCTGTTGATATTTGTTAATTTGGCAAGTACAGTAGGTTCAGAGAACCTTGTTTTAATGGTACCACCTGGAAATACTGCAAAGATGTACAATATAAAAGAGTTTGTGGGGAATAAAACTCAGTGCATGGCAGCTATACTGCACAGTAAACTGATAAAGAACGACAAAGTATGCTTGTGAAAGAGAAGAAACAATCATAATTCACAGCAAGGGAACATATCTGTGCATCCCAGGAAAAGTATAATGCAGACAGTGAAGCATGCACATGTACATTAATATCATATAATGTCACATACTGTAATGAGCCCTTCGAATGTTTTTTATAACCACAATAAGATACACCAGTATACATGTCCTCTGTTGAAACAAGAAACAACAGAATTATTTACATTCCACTACTTTATGATGGCAAACTTTTTTTCAGTTGTACAACAATTTGTATTAAAATTTAAGCCCTGTAATAAATAAAACAACAGAAATGTGTTTCAGGAAATAACTTCTTTGGAAGAAATTGTTCTAATGAGATCTTTGCTTTGAGCAATGTCTTCTTCTTCTTCTTTCGGCTGCTCCTATTAGGGGTCACCACAGCGAATCATCTGTCCCTATTTCTTCCTGTCCTCTGCATCTTGCTCTGCCACACCAACCACCTGCATGTCCTCTCTCACCACATCCATAAACCTTATCTTAGGCCTTCCTCTTTTCCTGTTACCTGGCAGCTTCATTCTTTGCATCTTTTTCCCAATATACTCTGCATCCCTCCTCAGCGCATGTCCAAACCAACTTAATCTTGCCTCTCTGGCTTTGTCTGCAAACCTACCAACCTGGGCTGACCCTCTAATATACTTATTGCTAATCCTGTCCACCCTTGTCACATCTAGTGCAAATCATAACATCTTTAACTCTGCCACATCCAGCTCTGACTCCTGCCTTTTTGTCAGTGCCACTATCTCCAACCCATATAACATAGCTGGTCTCACTACCCTCTTGTAGACCTTCCCTTTCACTCTTACTGGTACTCATATGTCACAGATCACTCCTGACACTCTTCTCCACCCAATCCACCCTACCTGTACTCTATTTTTCACCACTCTTCCACACTCACCATTACTCTGAACTATTGATCCCAAGTACTTAAACTCATCCAACTTCGCCACCTCTACTCCTTGCATCCTCATCATTCATCTATCCTACCTCTCATTCACACACATATATTCTTAGTCCTGCTGACCTTCATTCCTCTTCTCTCTAGAGCATATCTCCATCTCTCCAGGGTCTCCTCCACCTGTTCCCTACTCTCACAACAGATCACAATGTCATCTGCAAACATCATACTCCACAGGGTCTCCTGTCTGATCTCGTCTGTCAACCTGTCCATCACCATTGCAAATAAGAAAGGGCTCAGAGCTGATCCTTGATGTAATCCCACCTCCACCTTAAATGTATCTGTCACTCCCACCGCAGACCTCACCGCTGTCACACTACCCTCGTACATATCCTGCACCACTCTTACATACTTCTCTGACACTTCCGACTTCCTCCTACAATGCCACAACTCCTCTCTAGGCACCCTGTCATATGCTTTCTCTAAGTCCACAAAGACACAATGCAACTCTTCTGACCTTCTCTGTACTTCTCCATCAACACTGTCAGAGCAAACATTGCATCTGTAGTGCTCTTTCCCGGCATGAAACCATACTGCTGATCACTAATCATTACCTCCCTTCTTAACCTAGCTTCCACTACTCTTTCCCATAACTTCATACTGTGACTGATCAATTTAATCCATCTGTAGTTACTACAGCTCTGCACATCACCCTTATTCTTAAAAATCAGTACCAAAACATTTTTTCTCCATTCCTCAGGCATCCTCTCAATTTCCAAGATTTCATTAAACAATCTAGTTAAAAACTCCACTGCCATTTCACCTAAACACCTCCATGCTTCCACAGGTATGTCATCTGGACCAACAGCTTTTCCATTCTTCATCCTCTTCATAGCTGTCCTTACTTCCTCCTTGTTAATCCACTATACTTCATGCTTTGAGCAATGTAGTAAGGCAAAATGATGGCAGCTTAAGAGTTTAAAACAGCATTTATCTTATTTTGTAAAGAATAATTCAACTGTGAAAATACTCATATGTTATTCTTAATAAGGTCAGAATAATAAAAAGCAAAACATGGCAAAGAGCATGGGGATTGAAAGGGTTAAGTGAAAGCTCTGTTACAATATGTCAGTCATTCATTTGTTGAATGTGCTTAAGGAGCAGAATGCCAGGTGTTCACTATCACTTTCTAAAGCATAATTTCACAAATGCATGTCAGAAATAGGTTCATAGGTCTAAGTCTCAACTTATGACCTACTGCTTTTCGAGAAGCTTGATTGTTGCAACCCCGTTTTGCTATTTTCTAGAGTGTAAGTGATTGTCATCAGTGGTGCAGCAGGTACCACACTTGGCTTTGGTGCTGGAAGACCAGAAGGCTGTGGGTTCTCTTCTCACTCCAGGTGCAGTGCAGCATGGGAGGGGGGGTGCACTCCTGAATTTGTAAGCCTTTGGATGAGACATTAAACTGAGGTCACATCTACTTGAGTTAGTGGTAGCTCAGGTGGATGTAAAAGATCCCATGGCACCTATCAGAAAGTGTACAGGAAGTTTCTGATACTCTGACCAAATTTTCCCCAGTATAATTTCCAGTTATATTCTGTTAAGGACTTGATAAAAGTGTGTTTGTCAAAGTTTTTGGAGTTACAAACTTGGTTGTAAATTATATGTTTATCTTGGATTTCATAACTTCTAAGAGGATAAGTAGGTTGATGGTTACTTAGGCTGCCCTAATTTTGTTGGGTCTGTTAGTACAAATCCAGTCTAAGATCGATTGCCTACCAGTACTTTTGTGGTCTCTAGTAACTGATACAATTAACGGTGTAAAGCCATATAGGTCTATGGAATCAGATTTGGTATTGCTATTGATAAGCTGCCAGTCTATATTTAGGTCTACTAATATTATTGTTTCAGGTTGTATATGGTGGGATATCCAGTATAAGATATTTTTCACAGTGGTAATGTTTTTACCTGGTGCGATATATGGCTGCTAAACAAAGCATTTGCCTATTACTGATTTTGAGGTGTGATATAAGTAGTTCTGCCTTATTAAATGGTGGTATCTCCTGTGCATATGTGGTTATGTTTAGGGAATTCTTGCAGATGATGCCAATTCCACCTGCCTGTTTATTTGGGGTCTATGTTATATTACTGAAAAGTAATTTAATCAAACGGCACATCGAAATGCCATTCATTGAACTGTTCATAGTGAGATCACAGTACTGTGAAGATCGGAAAATTTTCCCTTTCCTCACTGTAGTGCGATCTCGGAGCTGGTATATATAATTAGCGGGGGGTGTGGGGAGTACAACCTCCCACAAGAGCAAATTTGATAAATGGCATTTTCAATGTAAGTGCCGTTCAATTAAATTACGTTTCGATTATATAATATAGATCCATTTATTTGTTCTGTCAAGCCTAATTATATTGAAACCAGATGTAGTAATTTCGTTGTTATTTATGCCTTTTTTCACCCAGGTTTCTGTAGCTAAGATTATGTCTGGGGAATATATGGTAATGCAATATATATGTCCTGGATTTTCTTGCATATGCTTCTAAGTTTGATATTAAGGATAAGAAGGCTGAAATGGGGGGATGGGAGAGGAAAAAGGAATGGTACTATTAGTGTTTTTTTTAATTCTACTGTTGTGTGGGGCCTTGGTTTGAGTGAAAGTCGCCACTGATTTTTGCGTGGAAATTTTATGAAGGAAAGTATGCAGCCAGATGCATTTGTGCTTTAGTTTTATTGGCTTTCTTATAATAACATACTTGGATTTAAGATACCCATGCATGAAAAAGTCTAAGAAGGTTTATTGATACAGTGGGGGGTGCTGCGGTGACTGACATACTTGGTAACTGTTGTTGTAGTGAGTGTGGGTTTCTAGGAGTATGAATTATGTTTAGTAGGGAGGTATGGTAGTTGGTAAAGAGAGCTAATATGCTGAGAAGGTACACTTGTAGGGTTTGAGTCAGAGTCATTTTATAAAACATGTAAGTTAATCTTTGCTGAAGATATTGTTTTGTAAAATGTCACAAGGTTGCAGCACTTTAAGCAAATGAGTAAGATATTCTCATTGTAGGGCAACTGTTGTCGGGTTACGTTCTGATTGCTTTGATGCAGAGACAGGCTGAGAAGTATATGAGTAGAGGTAGAACAATTTTACTGTAGAGTAGGAGGGGGGGTAAGGTATGGGGGAGCAGAGTGAGCCTAAGTGTACTGAGGGTGAATGGAGCAGGGCCCAAACACTGAATCCGCAATGCAACAGTGTTAAGAAAAATGATCAGAAAGGTTTGACTATGGCATAAGGTAAGAAAGTCTCCAGAGACAGTTAACAACTGTATGAGTTAAACAGTATAAAATAGAAGTTGAGAGGAGGAAAACTAGAATTATAGGGAGCAATACATAAGCCCAGGAAGACTAAGCAGAGATTTACATGTGTGGTTAAGTGTTTAGTATTAGCTGCAAGATACTGTAGTGACCCTTTCCCTTTGCTTACTTCACAAATGTCATTCAATATAATGGACAACCTACTACAGCTGACACAATGTAGCAACAACATTACTACTTAAAGGTATACAACACTTCAAATGTCAGCCACCTAGCAAGAACATAGTACAATTTAGAAGCTTTTTCTCTAGCCTTCAGGTGTCTGATGGCACTCTTCTAGTTTGATCCCCTTCACTCCATCAGTTGCAGAGAATACCTTCATCAGACTTGTCCTAGCAACGTGGAACTCAATACCACAAGAAATGAGAGATTCATCCAAACTTAATACTTTCCACAAAGCACTCAAAAATCACATTATACAGTCTCAACAATGCTTTAACTCTCATGCATATAAATAAAAAAAAATCACTTGTTTTATAAACCAGTAAGCCGCCGTGGTACAGCAGTAGCATTGTTGCCTCACAGCAAGAGGTTCTCCTGTTCAATTCTCGGCTGGAGTGCCTTCTGTGTGGAGTCTGCATGTCCTCCCCATGGTCGAAAGACATGCGCGAATGGGTGTGCCTTCGCTGAAGGCTGGGTGTCAGGCTGGCAACTTGGCACCATAAAAAAAATTGACTGCCAATCATTAGTGGACCGGAGTTCTACTGTGGCGACCCCTAACCGGGAAAAGCCGAAAAGGCAAACAAACTTGTTTTATAAACCAGTCCAGACTGTCTAACTCTCTAAATGCCCTGGGACTGCATATTAATAAATCCAGCTTTCCTCTCCAACCCATCTGCCACCCTGACTCCTACATGTCCCTTAAGGCAACCCCTGAAACATTTACCTTCCAGCACTCACCAAGATATGTCTAACTTCTTACCTTTTTGCCTACTGTCCATTTTATTTTTCCTTTCTTTCATTCTTTTTTCTTTTTTTCTTTTTTTCTATTTGTTTACCAGGAAAGTCCAACTTGGCAAACAAACCTCTTTTCAGAAGAGGTCCAAGGAGAAAACCTCCATGACAAATAATAGCAGTACATATACAGCATTCAGAATACTCAAGTAACATTTAGCAACATTACATCAAAGTTCAATGAGAACTATTTATAGTAGTATGTATACGACATACTACTACAGTTGGAGGGGACAGATCAACAAAGCTGCTTTATGCAGACGATGTGGCAGTACAAGCAGACTCTGAGCCAGAACTTCAGCAAAGGATAGGAGAATGGAACGCAAATCTGAAGGCACATGGACTGACATTAAGCACAGATAAGACAGTGATAATGGCAGCAAATTGGGGAAATCAGAAGAAGCTGAGAATAGAGATAAAAGGGAAGATAGTGGAACAGGTAAACAGCTTCAGGTATCTGGGAGGGATGGCTGAGGAGAAGTGTAGTCTGAATGAAGAGGCCAAAACTACAATCAGAGGAGCTGTAGCCAACTGGAATAGAGTATCAGGTGCAGTCTATGACAGAAGAATGCCAAAGAAGCTGAAAAGTAAGGTGTACAAGACAGTGGTGCGACCAGTACTACTGTATGGTACAGTAAACTGGGCAGTAAAGGCAGAGCAGATGAAGAAGCTAGAGGTGATGGAAATGAAGTGCCTGAGCAGGGTGGTAGGATGCACACTGTAAGACAGACGAAGAAATGGGGATATAAGAGCAGAAGCCAAAATAGCTCCAATTGCAAAAAAGATGAAAGATAACAGTTTTGTCTTTTTTTTGGGGGGGGTTAAACATTAGGTCCAGCTTTTTCAGCCAGTTTTCTATGGAGGAAAATGAATCTTGTGTGAGCTGTTGGAGAAGCATGGGATTTATGGCAGACCAGATAAGGGTTGCATCACTGCTGTATTAGATAGTACGGTGTGTTTTGAAGTGGTGCGTACATTATTGATAAATATATTAAACAGTAGTGGTCCTAGTATGCAGCCTTGGGGAACACCAGTGGATATTGGTAAAAAGGTAGAGATGCTAGATTGCCATTTAACAGCTTGGGATCTGTTAGAGATAGCTGAGGAATCAGGACAGGGTGGAGTGCAACAGATTAAGGGAAGCTAGCCGATAGAGCAGTTTATTATGGGAGAAAGCATCAAAGGTGATAGGTCAAAGAAAAGGGTAGATATAATATTACCTGTACTGTGGCTATGATTAATTCTGTTACGGAAGTCTGATGATGTAATACTATTACTGTGGTTTGGTCTAAAGCGGTGCTGAGTGGAAGAGAGGAGGTTATTAGGAAAAATGATGTTGAGGATTTCAGAATAGATGATTTTTCTA